>NC_087123.1:5457045-5760075 GCF_030705265.1 Helicoverpa armigera | reverse complement strand
TTGTCTTACTGAGAAACAACGTTAGTTTACAGCTTGAGATAGTCATAATCTTTAGAATTTATCTGAGCCTGTAATTGTAACGAAAACCTAGCTTAAGTGGGTATCTACGTTGTCTAAATTGGATTTGGCTAGTCAATGCCTAGTTATTTATTAGATACCCAATGCAGTCACTATTAAGTTACATAATTAATTTGGGCAAATCAATTAAATGAATTAAGCAATAAATATCGACGAATCTATTAAGGGTTTGAATACTAAATGTATTGAAACTTAACTTTATGTGCCTGTCCACTTTTAATGAAGCGTAGTTTTCTATTTACACAAATCTATATAACAGTCTTGCATAGATGTGTAGGTACCTAATAATTAAAACCACAGCATAAAATTACAAAAATCGCCAAAGCAAGCATAAAATTTGCTGCACCTACACCAATAAAGTTGGGAATGTTGGGATAGGCGTAGGGAAAAGATGAGACTCTAAGCTATGCTGTATTTTGTAATGCTTACTTCTGTAACAAACATATCGATACTATTCGACTATTACATGAATGAACTGTTGATATCTCCTGTCATTTTGACATAACCTGTGACATTGACGTTGAATAGTGAATTCGGTCGGCGATCACATTATTGCACGAGCTCCCGTCGCGACAAGGTATGTACTGATTGTATCCACCTATTTTGTGAATGTTTAGTGTTTTGAGATTGTGAAGTGATAATAAATCTAATGATTGTTCTTGGTACACTTTCGTTTGATTTCTGAGACTCTCTTCTGAGGTGTTAATGTTACATCTCAGAAGTGGGATCGTTCGAAACAAACGGTTTTGAAATACCACCCCACATGCTCGACTGTCATTAATTAGTGATAATTACTAAATATACTTCAAAAATAATAGAATATGAATTAGTAGACTGAATTGCTAAGAAACATTGTTAAAAAGTAAGGTCAGTTCGATGATGCAAGTGGATATTTGTACGTGATTAGAAAACCACTTCGCAGCAGACGGTCGGTAGATTTGAAATTTTATTTAAATATATGTTAAAATAGCTAGAATAATATTTGACGTAACTAAATTTTGAGATATGTCGTGATAAATAGTGGCCATATGAGTGATGCAAGCAGATTTATTTTTTCCTTTATATGAATTGCTAGTTAATACCGTTTTTTTTTTGTGTTCAATAGAAATATACTTATATTCGTGGAAAACATTGAATGAGTTACAGGATTTGCGCCACAAACTACTAAATTGTGCATCTACCGCCACGATTCAAATGGATACTTATTATTTTCCGTTTCTGAAAATAATTACGGAACAATTTAATTACTTTTTTAACTAGAAAGCAGACTAATTTGAATGATACTGAATAGTGCTTATAGATTTATAGGAAATAAATACGCTCTTTTCGTCCCTTTTAGTATTCAATTTACGTACGCGATACTGAAACATATGATTTCGAGTTCCAGAATATGAGCGACTCAGGAGCGAAAAGCAACGGAATGCTGCGCCACAGCAGCGAGGCATCCGGCAGATGTAGCCGTGCTCCACGTCGAGAAAGTGTGAGGCGGAGCCGAAGTCGGAGCCGTTGGGACGACGAAAGACGTCCTCGGAGATCACGGAGTCGTACTGCGCCACGGAACCTTCGCCCGAGTCGCCGCCGAAGTCGGAGCAGCAGCAGTCTACGCAGACTACGCGAGCGGGAGGACATGCTGTCACGAGAGAGAGAGCGGTTACGTGCGCTTGAAAGGGAGGTACGTGAAAAGCTTGACAAAGTGTTTGACCGCGAACACGACCATACTCCTGAGGCTGGTCCGTCCCATCGCAGAGAACACCGTAGCTATAATAGTCAGCATAATCATTTCTTATCAACACCGACTAAACGTCGCAACCCCAGCGTTACTGATGATTCTAGGAAACCCAAAGAACCTAAATCAACATTTGATTTCTTTGACCAATTTTTGAGTGTACTTAAATCCAAGGCAGGGGATCGTGAATCGTTTACAACCATGAATAACGTAATCCCAGAATTCGACCCGTTGTCTAAAGAACAGACTATAAATATTTGGCTCGATAAAGTAGATGAGTGTACAGAAATCTATAATTGGACGGATAGACAAACGGTACACTATGCCCTGCCTAAACTTTCAGGAATAGCAAAAACGTGGTACCAGGGCCTACCCTCTATCAAGCACAACTGGTCAGAATGGAAAATAATGCTGAGAGAATCATTTCCTGCGACTGAGAACTATGCAGAACTGTTGACAGAAATGCTTGGTAGACGTGTACGTCCTGGTGAGTCGTTTGAGTTATATTACTTTTCGAAAATAAACTTATTGAATAGATGTAAAATCTTTGGAAAACAGGCAGTGGACTGTCTACTTCATGGAATAGATGATAGAGGAGTCCGTGTTGGGGCTCAGGCAGCTAAATTTGATAGACCTGAAGATGTGCTAGAGTTCTTTAAAACTATTAAACACCATCGAATTCTGAACGATACAAATAAAGATTTTAACCGAGATAAACGTTCAAATGTTAATGCTATGGGGAACAGTAACTCTACAAGAAATTCTGACACAAATTCACTTAAAAATAACACCAAGGGACCTATCACATGTTTTAACTGTAATGGTGTCGGACACCCCAGTTTTAGATGTCCCAAACCTCTAGTGAAGTGTGATGATTGCCATTATCTAGGACACTTATCTTCCCATTGCCCAAGGTCCAAGGAACATAAAAACCCACCTAAGGATAAGAATGTACTTGAGGTCTCCCTAGCTGATAGTAATAATGATAAGTACCGACTTGCAATTAAGATAAATGGGGTGCCGGCTATATGTCAACTAGATTTAGGTAGTGAAGCTACACTCGTTCGCGAATGTGAGGCTAAGAGATTAGGGTTGATTTGGAATACTATCAATGGACCATTTCTTAGAGGATTAGGGAATGTTCCATACTTGCCGTTAGGTCGTACATTAGTCAATATTGATGTTCAAGGGATTTTTGAACAAGATGTAGAGATTTTTATCATAGACGACCATTTGATTAATCCTGATATTCTATTAGGACATAGCTATACCGAAAGGCCCACCGTAAAAATAATTAAGACACCTACATATTTAAAATTCGAAAGAGTTGTCGAAAACGAACAAAATTCAAAGTTGTATCTTACCACAATTAGTGACATTACGATAGATGTAGGCGAAATGGTGCTTGTCCCTGTCAAGTCGGATTGTTCACGGGACGGCAGGATTTATGTCGGTGGCTCAGTAAGGGGTCGACCTGGTCAGGAATACTACCTTCTGCCAGGGGAATACCATATTCGGGAATTCGAATGCAACTTACTTGTTCAGAGTGTTGGTTTGAATGCAATTCACTTCAAGGAGAACACGTTATTAACTCGGGCTCAATATTTAGGAGCAGACAATCAGCACTTTGCCCAAATCTTGAGCGTGTCTTATGAACTTCATGGTAATCATACATTGACTGTACCTAAGTGCGGAGACCATTTGTCGGAGAGTCAAAAACAATCTTGTGTGGAATTATTGCAGAAATACAAATGTTGTTTTTCTACCGGCATGCATGATTTGGGATATACAAATGTAACTGAGATGGAAATCCATCTCAAAGACACTACCCCGGTTGTGTACAGGCCTTACCGTCTTCCCCATTCAGAGCGTAAATTAGTCCAAGATATGATAGCTGATATGATTAAGCATGGTATCGTAAGGGAATCTAGCTCACCCTATGCCAGCCCAATAGTTCTGGTAAATAAAAAGTCTGGAGAAAAGCGACTTTGTGTTGACTACCGGGCTTTAAACAGTCGCACTAAAAGGGATCAGTACCCACTGCCAAGGATCGAGGATCTTTGGATCAGTTATCCGGTCACTGTTTGTTTACATCGCTCGATCTGGCTTCTGGGTACCATCAGATCCCTATATCCGAGCAATCCCGAGAAAAGACGGCATTCGTCACTCCCGACGGTCAATATGAGTACAATCGCGTTCCGTTCGGACTGGCGAATGCTCCAGCCGTTTTCCAAAGGGCAATACACAAAATACTGAATAGGTCTAAAGTAAGCTATGTTGTCATTTATATGGATGACATATTAATACCATCCAAAACCTTTGAGGAAGGACTAGTGCGTCTAGAGGAAGTTCTGGGCCTGATACGCGAAGCAGGTTTAACTCTTAAAATGGAAAAATGTAACTTTTTCCAAGAGCACATTGACTTCCTTGGGTTTGAGATAGACAAGGACGGTATCAGACCGGGAAGGCAGAAGACGGAAGCGGTCTCAAAATTTCCGCCCCTTAAAAACCAACATGAGGTTAGGAGATTTCTCGGTCTTGCAAGCTTCTTCCGAAGGTTCGTCAAGGGATTCGCCGTAATAGCGAGACCATTGACGAATCTCCTGAAGAGGGATATCCCATGGCGATGGGGACCGGCTGAGGTCGAGTCCTTCGAAAACATTAAACGGTCACTAACAGACAGACCGGTTTTAGCCCTTTTTGACCATGACGCCGAGACACAGTTACACACAGATGCGTGCAAACTGGGAGTCGCAGGCATTTTGCTCCAAAGAAAGGGTTCCGAGGTCTGGAGGCCAGTGGCGTACTTCAGCCGCCAGACGTCAACTGACGAGATGAAAATGCATTCATTTGAATTAGAGACACTTGCAGTCATCAGTTCATTGAATAAATTTCGTACTTATCTCATCGGAATCAAATTTACGATAGTTACGGACTGCAATGCCCTGCGCACCACATTTACAAAGAAAGACCTCGTGCAAAGGATCTCGCGATGGTGGATCCAATTCCTGGAATTCAATTGTGATATTGAGTACCGTCCCGGAGAGAGGATGTCCCATGTTGATGCACTTAGCAGAGGACCTGTATCCCCTGCATCTGAAGAACAAACCCATACACTTGATGTCTTGTCAGTTGGAACGGAGGATTGGATTGTCACAGTGCAGTCTTCCGACGATGAAATTATGCGCATTAAGCGTATTTTAGAGGACCCGGAAACCCCGAAAATCGTGGATACTTTCAAAGAATATACAGTTAAAAATGGTCGTGTATTTAGAGTGTTAGGTGATGGTGTCAACCGGTGGCTCGTCCCAAAAGGTGTACGTTGGCAGTTGCTAAAGGCAAATCACGACGAAGTAGGACACTTTAGCTTTGAGAAAACCCTAGATAGGATAAGGTCCCACTTTGGTTCCCAAAATGAGGAAGTTTATAAAAAGTATGTGGCAGCATGCCTCGAGTGCGCCCACCACAAGTTGCCATCCGGTGCTAAGGAGGGGATGCTACACCCAATCCCAAAGGTTGACATCCCATTTCATACCCTCCATGCCGATCACCTGGGGCCGTTTCCCCGTAGTAAGCGAGGCAGTTTGTATATTCTTGTAATAGTTGACGCCTTTACAAAATATGTTAATTTATCAGCAGTTCGAAGCACAAAAACGAAAGAAACGATAAAAGCATTTAAAACCCTCTTCAGTTACTTCGGACCTCCCCTTCGACTCATAACAGACAGAGGGACGAGCTTCACTAGCAAACAGTTCAAAACCTATGTGAAATCAATTGGTGTGAAGCACGTCCTTAACGCCGTGGCGACCCCAAGAGCAAATGGACAGGTCGAACGGTATAACCGGACGATTCTGGCCTCACTTGGGTCCATGGTTCATGGTAAAGACAGTAAAACATGGGATGAATTCCTTCCTGATATTCAATTAGGGCTTAACACTTCGGTTCATAGCGTAACTAGAAAAACACCAACCGAGATGTTATTTGGTAGGAGAGTCCCAAATCCAGCCCAGGGTTTATTAAATGATATTATTGACGATACTGAAAATGAGAATAATAAGACATTAGAGGAGATTAGGTCCGAGGCAAGTGAAAGGATTCAGGCAAACCAGAATATAAATAAGGATCGATTTGATAAAGGTAGGAAGAAGGCCACTGATTACAAGGAGGGAGATCTTGTTAGGATAGTGAGAGCGATAGTGACAGGACAGCATCAATCGAAGAAACTGGAAGCGAAGTGTCAGGGCCCGTACCGAATTAAGAAGGTGTTACCAAATGATCGGTTTCTTGTAGAGGATACCCCACTAACCAGAAAAGGTCCGAGATATGAAACAGTTGTAGCTATAGATAAAATATCCCCTTGGCTAAGTTTCAGTGCCCCTGCTTGTAGTTCCAGTGATAATGACAGCGATAGTGATGAATGATTTATGTTATTTGCTGTAAATGATGATTTAGTGTTGAATTTTATGTTTTTTATGTTGAATGAATTATTATTTAAGTATTGTAGGTGATTGCAATTTTGTAATGATGAGTGATCTTCTCTTGTTGTTCTTGAAATGTTAATGATGATACTTTGTGACAAGTGAATACGGTGAGAGAGTGAGGGGTGCCTCAACTCGAACATGAGGTGGTAATAACTTGCTACTCATGGGTGACTTGAGGCACCGCAGTCGTGATATGTAACGGTGAAGGAAGTAACCTTTATTCATCGCGACTATAGCATAGTTGAGTGAGGATGGTTCAAGGCGGGCATGAATGGCGTACGAACTCGCCGCCCAGGAATGTCTTGGCCATTGAGGTCGATGAGGCATGTGACGGTGAAGGAAGTAACCTCGCACCTCACGACCATAGATTAGAGATTGAGTGAGGGTGTTTTTGAGCCGGGCATGAATAGCGTATGAACTCGCTGCCCTTGAATGGTTCAAAACGCTGCAGCGATTGCGGATGATGTTGAAGGAAGTAGGCATCACGTCGCAAAGCTATAGTTAAGTGAAATAATAGATAGTATATTATTATATGTATATAGAAATAGAGTAAATGGAAATACATTATGTGTGTAATAAAAACAAAATGAACGAAGGGACTCGTTCTTAAAGGATGGCCGACTGTAACAAACATATCGATACTATTCGACTATTACATGAATGAACTGTTGATATCTCCTGTCATTTTGACATAACCTGTGACATTGACGTTGAATAGTGAATTCGGTCGGCGATCACATTATTGCACGAGCTCCCGTCGCGACAAGGTATGTACTGATTGTATCCACCTATTTTGTGAATGTTTAGTGTTTTGAGATTGTGAAGTGATAATAAATCTAATGATTGTTCTTGGTACACTTTCGTTTGATTTCTGAGACTCTCTTCTGAGGTGTTAATGTTACACTTCATAACATTAAAATTGGGGCAAATGGATCCGGTTTTCGCATTTACCTGATGCCTTTGCTTGTGGTCACGGCCAATGGCTCTAAGATTTTATTACCCAGCTTTCTAGGTCCGTCTAGATAGAAAGCATTGCTTTCAATAAGTTGTATTTGTAAACGATATCTTTGCGGCTTCTGAACCAAGTTGTTCAATGGAGCCGACTAATTGAAACACTAGGAGTAATACATTACATCTATAGCTAGTAGGGCTGCCTAGATAGGGAGCATGAACAATGAAAGTAATTGACTAACATGAAGGTTTTATGGTAACACTCAGACTCTGATATACCTACCTACTTATAACGTACCAACTTGCGAAAAGTAGATTATACCTATGTAAGATTTTGGTATCAGATATGTAGGTACCTAATTATAATTATTGACTTAAGTTAATGAAGTTAATTAAATAAATTAACAACTATTGATTTAAATAGAGTAATTTTGGGTAAAATAATTATAATCTACTGCTTGCTCTCCAACGACTTAATAATTGTACCTATTAACAGATTAGACTAACGTTCCGATGGATGTTCTTTATTTGACTAGCCACGGTTTTTCCAATGGTATTTTTCTCAACGAGGATTCACACAATAAGTTTTTAGAAGATTGAGCATAACATCTAAAAACTGTTTGTTTTTTTCAGCAAAACTGTTTGTTGTTTACCAGTCATGGCAAAACTTTTTTTATATTAGGTAGGTAGGTACCTCCTTATGAAAACAAAATTCGGAATCGAAAGAAAATTACCTGTTTCGTGCCAATTTTAGTTAATAGCATTCTCTGGCCTTGCTTATAAAGTTTCCATTAAAGTATTAATAGTTGTAATTTCCACAATCTTTCGTACAAAAATAAACTCGAGATTTTCGGAAACCGAAACACTACTCTATGGAAAGTGCTCAGGAAAAAATAGAACACACAGAAAACATCGGGTTTTTCAGTTAATCTTTCACGCTAAAACTGGATGATTTTTTATGAAACTTGGCAGTACCTAGATAGGTGCGCACCTACCTACTATATTTATTCCTATGTAAGTACTTAAGTAAATATAGTAAGACAAGTAAATACGTTTTATAAATGTGTGAGAAGAATTTTTATCAGAGCATCGTAAAACCCATGAGCGAAAGCTAGTGTATAAATAAATGGTCAAATTATATTGATAACTAACTCGATGAGTCTTTACAATGCAAGAACACACTTAAGTTATCTTAGCTTGTAAAATCTGAACACATAATAGGTAGGTAATGCCTAGCTTCCTTATGACCAAACGGCCAAGTAATCACGTAAAAAATGGTAATTACCCAAATTACCAACATATAAACAAAGATTTACAACTTATTGGCTTTAGCATTACAACTACCAATTTAAGTAGGTAAGTACTTACATTGTTTTCATAAGTTGCTTCATAATTGTATTATGTAATGTTGCATTGTAAAATTAATAACAAAATCAATTAACGTGCTTTTAAAAGGTGTTGTTTTTGTTGAAAAGTTTTTTACAAATTACATCTTATGTGGTTAAGTGTTGGTTTTTATATTATGTAAACAACTTAGTATGCAGATTTTAAGTTTGTTTTTATAGGCAGTTTTTTTCCGATATAAAAAACTAGTCTTTTCGATATGGCTTGAAAGGACCTCCCTGTTGGTTGACGGCAGAGAGAATAGTATGGAAGACTAGGACAGGCTGTTATGATGTTGAAATAAAGTTGATGGCAAAAGCTCATCACTAAAAAATGTTTTTTTATGGTAACCCCCTAAAAATACATCGCTAACAAAACAATAAAATTTTCAATGTTAACTGTTCAGCAAACAAAGGTGTTAACTAATATGTATCCGTATCTTATATCCATTCGAAGATTTTGTTCTTGCATACCTACACAGGTCACGTACTTCGAGTACATAGACGGAACAAATGTAACATCACAAATATTTGTCCTCGTGCGGAAATCGAACCCGCAACGAATAGAAACAACAGACACTCGGTCACCATTTAAGTCACCAAGGCTAAAATAACAGAGAAGAATAATTACATGGCTAATATTCATATTGTTTTTAAGTTAGGTCTAGATATTGTAGCAATGACAGTAAGTAAAGAGACCTCAATATCATTCATCATTACCATGATTAAGACTTTACATGTTTTCTGTCATTTAAAGTTTAGACCTTTATTCTATTCGGTTTTTCTTTTTTAAAGAGCTTTGTAAGTTGTGCCGTAGGTATTTTGAAAATTTTACAAGAGCATAATATGCTCTTGATAGTTTTCTAACAAAACTTTATTATTTATTCATGAGAGCTTCACAGCTAAAACGACATTACATGAAACATTGCCGAATGTTTTAATTCCGCGACTTAAAAATATAATTGTTGCGTATAAACTATTACTTTGCATTTAAACTAACCGGCTTTATTTGGCCATCAATTACCACCTCTGTTGCAGAGCTGCCTGCGGTTAGGGAAGACGGTATTGTTACCTACCTACTACCTATCTGCCTAAATCGCTACAGGAAGCCTAGGTAGACCTCACCAACACCTAGTTAGTCCCGAGAGGCCACAACCCCCACAACTGAAGAGCCATTATTTATCCCGAAGGTTGCCTACTGATACACTCCGTCTAGCAATAAACAGTAAGTAAGTAGGTAAGATTTTTATTGTACAAATTCCTCTAATTTTCAAGACTTTTTTAAACCTCTAATTTCCCCGGAAATAAGTGAAATTATATCACGACTGGTTCGCGAGCCAGACCACAAACAATTCGCCACAATTTTATTATCAATAACAGATTAAAAAATCATAACAAAATAATCCTCAGCAATTTACACTTTGCCGAAGTAAAGCGAAAATTCGGTAACACCACAAAAATATTGAACGGATGATTATGGTTTTAATGAGCTCGGTTTGGGTATACCCAGAGAAAGATATTGAAACGAAAGTGAGACTAATAGGATGCGACCGTTGAGCTAATCGTGGAGAAAATTTTGATAGAATGCAATGCCCTTGGTCGGCCTTGGTTAACTTTCAAGAGCTGTCACTCAACGCCGTTGCATAGAATTTACCTATAAATTATGTATGTAGATAAGTGAAACAATGGAGCAGATGTGTGATGATAAAAGCACTAACAAGAATACACAATAAATCAGTGCCTATCCAATGTCTTGGTTGACTACCTACCTATTTACCATTAGATATTGTTGGTTCATTTGTTTTATAGTTTCTATAGGGAACCATGAAACGAGCTTTTAATGTATAGGGTAACTACTAGCTGTTTTTCAACGGTTCCACCTTACTGTGATAACTTATCACACTTTTTAAATGTAGTGTTATCCTGATGTGTCAGCTATTATTGCTGCCAAGTTTCATCAGAATCCATATATCGCGCAAAATAAATAGAGTACATACAAAGAAATAGATAAATATTCATCCATTAATTAATGATTACCAGTTATGGTTTTCGAGTTTTTTTTTATTAATTTCGTATTTCTGTTTAATATCCTAACTGGAGTATAAATTTATTTTTTTACAAATAGATTTTTGGCATCTCTGTTTATAATTTTATACTTAAATATTAATATGATATAAAATCCATATTCGATAATATTAAGAAATACTCACAAATATCAATCGCCGCCACATTTTGAGAACGTGTAATTATTTTCTCTAGTTCACTATTATAATGTTCGGAGTCGATTTAATTTTCAAATAATATACTGCACAACACTATATTATGGAGAAGTTTGCGTTACAATTTCCCGCCCAGTACTGCGCTCGCGCCTCCTTCGCCGTTCATAATATTGGAAGCGAACGGCGGCCGTGCTTACAATAATTTATGTAACATCGCCAGTCCAACGCTGCACAATATATAATTTAACTTTAAATCAGCGTTGTTTTGTTTTACACAAGTTAGATAAGTTAGGTGGCAGCTTCATAATTTACACAATAATTCATCCATGAAATTATCCGTCTTCAGATTGTTAAGCATCTAATTATTGCATCTCTCAGCTTAGCGCAGTGTGTAAAAACTGAGCCTGTCTCGGATTATTAACGTAAAGTTCATGGGCGAAAAAAGAAGAAGCTAGAAGTTTTTTTACTGATTGCATTGCAAAAATGCAATTAGAAACTAAAAGTATGATTTGCTGTCAGGTTTCCATAATTTAAGAAAAATATTTTTAGAAAATGTAATAAAAAAACTTCTTAAAATAAGTAGTTAAGTAAAGTAGGTACAGTTACCGGCACGGATGTCGGGCTCTCGGCGGAAGAGTGGGGATCGCTTTGCGCACCCGTACGCATAAGGCAATAAGGCAGTAAATCGCTTGTGCGCAGGTGAAGGTCAGGGCCCGACATCCGTGCCGGTAACTGTATGTATATAGGTAAAGGTAAAGTAGGTAAGTATTACCTATCTAATTTTTTTAAAGATTTACTTACCCACATAAAAAAAATCTTTGGTTTACCCAAGTAGTTGCGCCGTTGCTGGTCCAACTACAGTGATTATTGGTTTTGCATGGCTTCGCTTTCCCGATGTCCCGTAGTTAGAGATGTTACACCGCATATCTGGGGCCTTCTAGAAATCCAAATCTCAACCGCCGAAGATTGAAAGTTTCTCGTAGATATTGCTTGCTAAAACTTGTGTAAATCCAATTTTAGTGGGTACCTGTAAGATAGAGGCCTATAGAACATTATTATTGCTCTTGCAAAACCATCTACGCCTCCAATCCAGGTGATGAAAGAGAAGAAATTGAATAAACTTGATTTGTGGTAGATTCGTTTCATTTATTACTGAATTTAATGAGTCCGTTTCTTAAGGTTTTATATTGCCTATAGGTATCAATGGTGACCCAGCAACCGCATTGTGTCTTATTATGTAAATAAATTACTTCATTACAGGTTTTGCATTGTATCATTACAGCTACCTTCAACCACAGCTTAATGAAACAAGTCAGTACCTATATTTCTAGTATCTTGTGTAAAATACCTATAGGTATAATTACCGCTCAATCAACACCTACGTGTCCGATTATTACCTGACCGTGAGCTATCGATCTATTAATTTGAACAAATAAATAAAATTTAGAAAATAGGCAATATTGCATCAATTTATTGCCAAATTTGTCGAATATAATAAATACTGACAAAAACGGACATCTGGCCTAGTGTGCCTTTACCTTCATCTTACTACGAATTTAAATAAAGCAAGTTAATTTAACATTTTGAGTTCAAGGCAAACTCTACCAAAACGGCCAGATAGGTTTATTTTACAAATATTAAGAAATCATTCATGGTTCACCTTCCGATTCGTCACCTATACAAATAGTTCAATGGTATCCAGAAAGCTAGAAGACCTTGGTCATTGCCCTGTCTAACGTGCTAAAAAATACAAATACGAATACACAAAAGCGAATAAGATTGATCGTGTAATAACATTGCTTTTGTTCCTTTTCATAAAGACAGCTATTTATATTGATGGAGCTAATTTCCGAAACAATATTGGCGAACAAATGAGTGAATACCGTAACGTATGTCCTAGGTCAAACAAAAAGTTTGAATTGCATTCGTAACGGTTTTAACAATTTGTTTCGACACTTGTCAGAATTTTCCAAAAAAAACATGATGGATGTGAAAATTATGGTATGTATGCTTTACCAGACTGCAGAAAATATTATTGGCTTCAAATATATAATTACTTATTTCTTTAGTAAGTATTTATTTGCAAGCACCTAATACTCGTCTCTGAAACTGCTGAACCAGTTACGCACATATTACAAATGAACCCATTTGTAAAAGCATAGATTTACCCTTCCGCTACAAACAAAGGCGTTACGTGCTATTAACATCCTAGACATTAAGAATTATTTCCGGCATGTAATTATTAATTGAGATGACATTGATCTTTCAGCGATATCCTAGTCAGATATAACAATGAAACATTAAACAAGAACCATGTAAATGAACCGTAGACATAGGTATGCATAAACACGTGACGTTTACTTTTTTTAGATTAGAGGAATTTTTATATGATGCCATGAATTGTATAACCCTCAGGTGCTTTGAACAAAGGAAACTAGTTTTATATTTAATTAGACGCTCCGTGACCAATTATATACAATAATGTATACTATGTTAGGTATTCAACTCGTGCGCATCTTCCGTTGACGTACCATGTAATTGCGCAGTATATGAAATTAAATAATATAATCAAGGAGCTAGGTCGAACGATGATTGTAGACGACAATAATCCTATAGGTACTTATAAACAAGACGGTCACGCAACTCTAATCGACAGCGCGCCGTTTAAAATAGATTGACTTTTCACAATACCGTTTATTGGGTAAAACATTTTTTGTTGCTATCGGAACAGATGCAAGGTCAACCGCGACAGGTATTACATCCCATCCAGTTTCATCACGGTTACAAAGATTAGGTACTTGTACTCATTTAAACCCATTAGGAAACTTACTAATTAATTAAAATACATGAATTGTTTACTGATTTCTTTATTGGATATCGCCGGTACAATACTAGTTGACCAATTTAAAATGCAACGTTTATCATTGTATCACTTCGAATGTAATTTCGAACGCTATTTGTACACAGGACAACATACATAAATGATTGAAGACCTATTTTTATTAAAATAATACACGGCAATATTTCTACTTTTTGTCTGGTGTGTAAAAGGCTTTACAACATAAAAATGTACAAAACAATAAAAAATAATATCAAGTCTTATAATAATGATGGTGTAAACTCATGTCTAGTCTTTTAGTATAATTACTACTAAATTTTACTTCATTAATTTGCGTTCTACAAGTTTTATAAAATGTGAGTAGACACACATGACCTAAATTACAAACCTTCAATTCAAAACTTATTAGTTAACCTTATCCTACACTTTTAATCTCCTATGATCGTATTCACAAGCGACAAATAATACTGCTAATGAGAGGACAACGCGTACAGAGACTCTTCTAATGCATTTAATGTGTTAATGTAAACAAACAGACTTTGTCCAAATATTACATTAACAAAGAATGTTATTACACCCACAGCACAGTTACACAATGCAGTGAATTTCAAAAAGCAACGCATCCGAAAACACACCAAAGAAAAAATAGAAACGTATGACTACAATTAAGTTGTAAACGATTTCGCAATCAGATCATATCGTTTAGAACACATTTAAAATTAGATAAATAGTTCTCTATGCATATAGCATTTGCATACATAACTACTATGTAAAAACATATCACGGACCTGTAGGTTAAATGAGAAACTAAAGTTTCTAAGATACTAAGGGCGCCTATCTAATATTACGATTGATAAATACTCCGTACAAGCTATATTCGACTTAACACTATGCAGCGACATATCACATCCATTAACGATCCATAGCCACAGTAATGAAGGACTTACTGACAACCGACCACACTTAACTATTAGTGGGATTGAATATGTACTTGAAACTTCTACACTCATCGCGTAATTAGCTTGGAGAAATAAGGAATTTACACACATTCATAATAATATTAATAGTTAAATTTCACACAGTTTTCTGAAGATCACTCTAATAGTGTTGTATTTTTTACATCATATTTCATAGTAAGTACTTAAGAATAATCACATATCATATCGAAACTGTTGATGAATATATAAATAAGTTTAAAAAATATGTATACAATTTTGCATTTAAATTAAATATCTACAATCATAAATCTTTCACAAGCTTCCAATTTTGTGACTAATACTTTCCAGTAATTTTCATACTTTAGAAAATCAGGGCATAGTTGTACAAGGAATTCGTCTTCATTAAATTAACTGTTTATTGATTATAATGTAATTTTAAGTATTTGTATGGATATTACGGTGAAAATTTTATGCTATTCAAATTAAATGTTTTGATTCTACAAAATCATTTCTAAAGTTAAAACTCCCTAGTTATCGATATCTATTGATTAAAAATTCCATAGACATAGATTGATAAACATATGTAAGGGGATGCTAAAATTCGTCTCATTTTGGTATAATTAAAAATGGAATTTCCAGAAAGTATTTCAAATACATTCACATCAAGATTATTGTGAATGGATTTAGTATCATTAGTTACCGGTACATATGACAGAAATATGGGTCAGACACTTACAGCATAAAAGAGAATAAATATAATACGGAGAATAGACCCGGCGGGGCTCATCGAGCTTCGTCGGGAGTCAAACGATTGAAAATTTAAAGCCACGCTCACTCGACCGGGAAGCGAGTCAATCGTTCTAAAGGAACACTCGGTCACGCACGACAATGTCTACACTGAATATGGTCACACTCGAGACTTTCGCACTAGTCAGCAGTCAGTCGCGTCTACCACTGGGAGTTGGGAGGCAGGTAGCCTTCGGGTGCGTACGCCGGAGCCGGCGGCGCTCCTGCATAGGGTGGCACCGCGCCCCCGGGCCCTGCGTACCCCGGGTAGTACGCGCCGCCACCGTACCCGCCGTAGTACGCGGGCGTCGGGTACGCGCCGTAGCCCATGCCGTAACCTGACAAAATAAATGTATTATACGTACTACTCAATAGTGCTCAAGTATAATTACAAACTACTTAAATGGTTTTAGAATAAAAAGTTATGCGCAATTACCTGGGTACTGAGCGTAATGGCCTTCCGGAGGTGGATTTCCAACAGGATAAGCTTGTCCTGGCGGCGGCACGGGCGGTCCGGGCGGGCCATGTGCCAAGGGTCCAGGGATAGGAGACTTGGACAAGTCTGCGGGCACGGCTGTGCCGCCACTCATCATGGCGGGGTGGCTGAGGCTGAGCGGCATGGCGGGGGAAGGCTTCATGTGCGCGTGCGCGGGCTCGTGACGAGGCATAAGTCGCGGGTGCGAGGCCACGCTCTCTAGTGGCGCGGTGGGCGCGGCCAGTGGCGCCGGCGACGGCTTGCGCAATCGCGGGGCCGCCGTAGGACCCAACAAGCTCGACACGCTATGTGGCATGGGAGCTGGCGCTGGTGCAGGAGCCATAGCCTCAGGCACGGCGTCAGGTTTTACCGGCGACCGTCGCTTCTTAGTCTTAGCGCCTGCCTTCTCTTCACCAGTAGGAGAATACGACTGCGTAATATCGTCCAAGTTCTTACGGAAATCCGGCATGCCCTCTTTGTTCAACACACTTGCTGTTCTTTCTAGCTGACTTAGACTCGATTCTAGTGATGGCCGTCCGCCTGGCCTCTGATGCCTATAATTTTTAAGAGGATTTATCTTCCTTTCGACGGCCTCAGCAGAGCGCTGAGAATCTGCCGCGTCTACTTTAGACATATCTGGTACTTTTGTTAATTCCAAAGCATTTTCCTCTGTCGTTCTATTCTCTAGAGCGTCTTCTGATGGCAATTTTTCATCTGTTGTCAAGACGATGGGTTCTGCCTCAGGTTTTGATTCCTTTTCACTTGTCGGAGGTTGACTTGGCTTTTCTGGTTCACTGGGCTTAGGAGGTTCTTGAGTTTCTGGTTTATTTTTCTCTTGTTCCGCATCAGAGGTGGGTTTTGATTGCTGTTGCTTATTTTCGTCCTCTTCGTCGCTATCTAATACTTGAGTGTCTTCATCGGAATTTACTTCCATCTTGCTGGTGGACCCAGACTCATTGCTGTCTGCTTCAGATTTCTTGGGCTCTCTGGGTATTTTTGTTATACTCACCGACCCGGGTAAGTTCGGTCGCATTAACCTGCCCTGTAACGGGGACTTAGGGCGCATGCCTGAATAGGACCTTAGTTCACCCAATCGACTCCTAATGTCAGATATTTTTTGACCAGGCATCATGGGTCTCATTTTGTTCTGCCCTATTATAGAAGGCCTTATAACTCTATGGAACCCGGGTCTTGGACCCGTTTTAGATGTAATAGTAATTGCAGAATTGTTCTTTAGTGACCCTGGTATGTTTGTAATTGGACGACTTGCAATGACTAGAATAAGAAAAAAGATTTATTGGCACACATTTTAATTTATATAAAAATATTTACGAAATTATTTTCAGGTTTACATACCTTTCTTTCCTAAGGGGTTGTTATCTTTATTATCCCCTTTTTGTCCTAAGCCTTTAAATGATGTTTTGATGGCAATAATTTTACCAGACTCTAATTGCATGTAAATTCCCTTAGGTGATTTCAATACCATGACTCGCTGTCCTGCCTTCAGAACTATGTTAGTCTTTTCAGCCGAGTTTGTGGGTATCACAACATCTGTAAAAGAAATCAAGTGTTACTCTTCTGCTTTTTTTAGCTTGATATTTAATTCTTAATTCTACTTCTTCAATCGCTGTTATTAAGCCAATGTTGTGACTTAACCGACAACAATAGTACATAGCCATTGAATGTTACATGGTTCACGCCGAACCTACTGGCTACCGTCGGCAGTACGGCAGTACGCACTGTACGGCACGCTGTACGCAGTAGACACAACACTTACCGAGCGGCAGCGTCATCTCCTGCGCAGTCATGCCCTGCCGGCGCCACACGTCGGCGGGGATCCACCGCGCGCCGTGCTGCATGGGCCGCACTGACGCGACCGGCCTCTGCACTAGACTGCCGTCGCAGTACGCACTGTACGGCACGCTGTACGCAGTAGACACAACACTTACCGAGCGGCAGCGTCATCTCCTGCGCAGTCATGCCCTGCCGGCGCCACACGTCGGCGGGGATCCACCGCGCGCCGTGCTGCATGGGCCGCACTGACGCGACCGGCCTCTGCACTAGACTGCCGTCGCAGTACGCACTGTACGGCACGCTGTACGCAGTAGACACAACACTTACCGAGCGGCAGCGTCATCTCCTGCGCAGTCATGCCCTGCCGGCGCCACACGTCGGCGGGGATCCACCGCGCGCCGTGCTGCATGGGCCGCACTGACGCGACCGGCCTCTGCACTAGACTGCCGTCGGCAGTACGCACTGTACGGTATGCTGTGGTGGGTTTGGGAGCGAGTGCTGCTTTCTTCTCTAGTTCGTACCTGGATTGGACATAAAAATTTTAAAGACTAAGTTAAGTGTGCATCTACACGGTGCAAGTTAACAAGACGTGCAAGTGACAAGAGCACGCGGGTGGGTATTTTGCTTTGGTACATGCGCGACTCGCTGGACGTTTTAAAATACATGTAACCTGCGCATGTGCCTCAACATGCAGAAGCTACTTACACCGTGTAGATGCACCCTAAAGGTACTTTTTATAGACGAGCAAGTTAAACAATGGCAAACACGATTTTTTTCAGAGTTGCGGTTTGAGAATTTTGCAGCTGGTGGCATCGACAGAAAGGGCACTTTTTCATATTTACTTACTTATGGACATATTTTTTTCTGTTATACGTTACACACAATTAGAAACCAATATCCTCCACAATTCTTATACCAATTGTTAAACAATAAAAAAATTGAAACTCACCCTCTTTGCGCTAGCCTCTTTTCGGCACTAGATAGCTTCTTTTCCTTCCTATCAACTAATAACGACTCGTGTTGGAAGGGCTCCTTGCTCAACATCCTCCCGTGTTGCGATATGACGCCTTGCATCAACACGTCTATGTACTTATCTTTGTGCTCAGATAGATCTTTGATTTCAGTTTCCTAAAATAATAAGGTTACAAGAGTGTTTAAAAATAAGATAAATTAAATACATACAACGAGGTCCAATACATAAGGAATAAGGCAAAATATACTCTTCGAAATTAAATTAATGGTTGAAGTCAAAATACTTTTTCAACTTACCTTTTCGTCATTATCAAAGCACAGATTTGTGATTTCCTTCATAGACAGGACAGCGTCCGGATTGCACTCGTCGACAACGCGATCAGCCATGCCTTGCTTATTTATCTGACGATCATAGATCTTCTTCTCGAGACAACAGTCCATTACGAAACGATACACAAAGCAGGGTTTTCTTTGTCCATATCTAAATAGGAATTAAACTACATGTCATAATATATTCTTGACACAACAATAAAGTGAATGCAAATTTAGCCTATCTACACATTCAGGAGCAACCGAAGTTCCTCTGTTAAGTGGGGTCAACTGAAAGATGACTTATGTCTATAATAAAATCCAATAAGCGAGGATCGGACATATAACTTAAGCACCTAAAATACGCAGCAATGGAAAAATGGTTAAATCAGGGTATCACAGGTACATATTATGTAGTACATAAAGGGCTCAAGAAGGAACATGGTGGGTTTTAATCTATAACAGTCTGACACTCCCTCACGATGCATCCACAGAGGGAGGGGTCATTTGATGATTTCCCGTCAAAAAAAGGTATCAGCCCTTTAAAAAATAACCTGCGAGAAAAGTGTATTAAGTACTTGCCTATAAACACGACAAACAGCTTGCGTGTCGTGGCAAGGATTCCAACTGGCGTCGAATACAATGACTCTGTTAGCTCCCACAAGATTGATGCCGAGAGACCCGGCGCGAGTCGAGACGAGGAACAAATATATGTGCGGGTTTGCATTAAATTCGTTTATGAGCTTCTCGCGCTCTAAAGCGTGCGTGGAACCATCCAAACCTGTGAATATTCAAACAATTAAATATTATGAAATCATCAATGTAAGTGAAAAATTTAATAAGCTAGAATAATACTCACGATAATAGTTTGTATTTCTCTCCCAAAGACAATTAGTCCCCGGAATGTAGTTCTTTTCTAAAAAGTCTTCAATGAGATTCAATGTGAATAAACTCTGGCTAAACAACAGTAGCCTATCTCCAAGCTTTATGCTTTCATTCAAAATGTAAAAGAATAATTCCATTTTTGCAGAATTTTCAATAATGCCAGGAATGTAATCTTTAAGCAATTCGGCTGCCCAATCATACGTCATCTCTTCGGCTTTCTTTACCATCGCTAACTCTTCTTCCCTATTCATCTTCTCTTCTTTCTCACTTTCTTCAGATTCAGAATCCTCATTATTCTTTTCTTTGGAAGTCTTCCTATCACTACGCCCCTTAGCTTTCGCTTTACTCTTTGCCTTAGACTTTTTACTATCCTTGCCTTTACCCTTCTGTTTACCTTTACCCTTAGTTATTTCATCCTCAGATTCCGATCCATCACTTTTCCCTGCTTCTTTATCCTTAGAATCTTTATCTTTCTTTTTGGCAGGATCAGCAGGTTTGGGGTCTTTCAAAAATAGAGGTTGATTCTTAAATGCCTTCTTAGGGTCATCTTTTACTATTTTCTTTGTATCCAAATCTTCTATTTTAACCTCACCATCAGACTCCGATTTAATTTCAGTTTTCTCTTCAGCTTTAAGTTTATCAAGTTCAGTCTTTATTTCTGTGATAGGCCACGATGTTACTGGACTGCCTGAACTGGCACTGTTCAAAGGTGGTTTGGTCTCAAGATGAGGGGGGAAGTTCGGATATGAGCAAGGATAATTATTCCCATTCGAGTTATTTTCTTGTTGCTCTGGATAAGAAGGTGTAGTGGTTGGATATCCATAACTCGGATTACCAAATTGTCCAGGATTTGTGTTCTGCGTTTGTGCAACATTAGGTTCGGTTTTGATTTCAGGGGGATAATTGCCAGGAACTGTATTAGGTTCATTTTTGATAGCAGGTTGAGTTGGCACGTTGGGATCATTTTGATTAGAATTGGAAGGCATGTTGTTGGGGAAGCCCGGGTAGCTGGGAGGATGGTTGTCGTACTGATTATAAGGAGTGGAATTATTCCCATACCCAGAAGTGTTAGCGGCATAGGGAGGAGGATATGGTTGATTGGGATATCCCTGAGACCCAGAGTTATTAGGATAAGATCCTTGTGGCGCGTTTGAGTTATACTCAGAGTATCCAGGGTGATTATGATACCCTTGGTATGGTGGTCTCTGCTGACTGCCTGAGTAACTCTCTTGATTATTTGAGTACGGTTGCATCGCGTTACTCGGATAAGGCGTTTGTTCATTTGACGGCGCATTATAATTCGGTGGGTAATGCTGAGAATTATTATATTCGGGAGGAGGATTGCCTCTAAAGTCTTGGGGTGTTTGATTATTTTGTTGATACTGAGGGTTGTTATAGTATCCAGAATTTCCATAGTAATTGCCGTTACCCCAATAGTTTTGGTTATAACCTTGTCCACTCTCAGGAGGCATGTTTTGCGGATACTGATTAGGGTAGTTATTTCCATATGGTGGTTGCTGCTGATAATAATTGCTGTCATAGTTCTGATTGTACCCTTGGTTAGGCGGGTAATAACCCGGACCTGGGTTCTGATAATTATGGTATGGAGGGTAAGACCCAGATGGTTGGTCTGGTCTGAAGGCGTTTGGCGGTGGACCGTAAGGGGCATTTGGATATGCCGCGTTACCGTAAATGTTAGCGTCAGAACGAGGAACCATAGGACCAGTAGTTGTGTTAGGCGGAATGGTCGCTGCTGGTTTTTTGGAGGCGCCCTAAAATAAAGAGATAATAATGTTTGGTTGTACACATAAAAATTGAGCAATATCGCGAATATCACTTTCGCCCAGTTTAAGTTACCTACTTATATGTTCCAGTTTATGAAACACATACATATAACATAAGGTACGCTGAGGTGGATTTGGGAGAATAGTCTAGTTACTTTTTTTGCATAAACTATCAGATTATACAGTTGAAAGTGGGACGAACAATGTTATTAGCTATGCTCAAGTATCGTTCTGAAAATTCTAAGTTTCTTCTACCATCACTTACCCGTGGTTTCCCGGGTCTTCGTCCAGGTTGCGCTTTATTGTTTCGTGCGCGACCGGCTTTAGTTACGCCCCCAATCTCTTCTAAATCTAGATCCTCTTCAATAGCGGCATTTACCTCACTACGCTTTCTCAGGAAATTGTACAGGACATCTGGGTGATTCCAAATCTAAAAAACAATCTCAATATTATGCGGCAAAAGTATAGTGTGTACATATGGTTGTATGTCTTTTAGGAAAAGATTTTGATGAAACTTTGCAATAGGGACATTTCACGTGAAGCGGACAAGGAAAAAAAAGTGAGGTTCTGAAAATCGACCACATTCGGCCCATTTGTACTTCTAGTAGGTATGAATGTGTACGCAAAATATTTTTTTTGTATAGTGTATATTTACCAAGTTATAGGTTTCAAAAGAATTGTCGTTGATTGGTACTACAATTTTTCGAAAGTAATTTTTCGAATATAACAAATCTACTAAAAAATATTTTACATAGCGATACATATTAAAAATATACTGTTCTTTTTGACAGTAAAAAAAAATTCAAAAATTAAAAAAAAATTGATGGCCAAAACCGGAAGTAAACTTTTCAAACCAGAATTACAGTCACTTCGACCAATTAAAAAAAAAAAAAAATTTTTCAAAATATAGCTTAAACGATAATGAAAGTACACTAGAAAATTTAAAATGGGATCTCTATTAGTTTAGGCGGTACGTTGAATAATATACACCCGCGTCGCAAGGGGCGTCATATGTAGCACTTGCAAGGTTGAGCAGTTTGCGCGATATTGCAACTTTATTAATATTCTATATCGTTTTAGCGTATATTTAACCTCATTTAATGATATGAAATAAGTTTTATTAATTTTTATTAATATAATATAAAAATAGGGAAATTATAAGTGTAGCCACAAAATTATTTATTGGACACATGTTTAAACTTCTAATTTTATAACTAAGCAACGGGGAAATGACATAGCCTCTAATAAACTAATTCGTCTTTTTTTACAACGCCAACTAAATATTCTATTGAAAGCTTCAAGTAAAGATCATCAATTATTGTAACTTGTCCTTCTTATTTATACATTGTCATCTAATTTACTAACTCGGCCTCGTCTTTAGTATATTGCCATTTAAAACCTTCAATTAAAAAACATTGTATTAAAAATTGAAGTTAGTGACGAAAAAGAATTGCTGCAAAACCGACTCCCCGTAGTCTTGTCTGCCCTACCCCTAGAGTGCAATTCAAAACCGCGTAGGCGCGGAGGGGCGAGGCAGCCTGCGAGCTGAGGCGCAGGTAGTTTTAACGCTCGCCGATGCGGCTGAGGCTGGCCGGCTGAGCCGGCCAGCAAGCCGAAGCTGCGGTGGTGAGCTTTAAAACCATCTGCGACGATAAGCTCGCATGGGACCGCCGGAGCCCCGCAGCACCGGAGCCGTGACAGAAGCGATGCTTGCTGCATGTTGCTTGCTTACATTTTAAACGTACTGAGTTAAAAAATTTGAAGCTAATTAAATATATTTTATGATGTCATTTAATAGTATTTTAGAAGTTTACTGTTAGAATGCATGCTACAAATTTAGATGCTAAAAAATAACCATCATGCTGAGTTGTATTTAGAGTGGTTTACTTAGAAGATAACTAGTGGCTGAGATAGTATTATTAAGATGCTCGTTAATTGTGGCTGACTTAATAATTTAGAAGGCAAAATGACTTTTTGGGGGCGAATAATGATATTAAAAAGAAGCCTGTTTGATTAGGGGTATGATTTAAGCTGTCACCAATTTAATTCATTTTGTGTTTCTTAAATAATAGGGTTTGCCCTCAAAATAGTAGATTTGTCACCAAAATGTATCACCAAACAATATAAAATCAATTCCACAGTAAATTACCGAAAATCATGGAGATATGGGGTCAAGTACCAAATAAATGGTTTTGTATGTATTATAATAGGTTTGTCCTAATAGTATTTAAGCAAACTAATTAAAAGAGATCACCAATAAATCATATATTATATCACTATAAAATTTCATGAAGGTCTAAAAATGTAGGGTGGTCGTCATCATCCTTTCAACCAAAAGAGTCTACTACTTAACTGGCCATGTGCCTCTCCCAAGGGTCTTAATTTCCACAGGTAGTATAAATATATTTAAATTAAATATCTAGCTGAATAGTAAATAAAACACTTAATTAAAGTCAAAATAATCAATATTTATTGTTAAAAATAACAGTCACTAAATAATCAGCGCTGGTTTGGATTTTGAAGGGCTACAACCTACAACCCATTCGTTGAGGCCCGAAAGCGCACCAATTTGTCTCCCTTCCCTTCCTCTTCCCTTTGAACATATTTTCATTAAAATTATAAACTGATGTATTAAATTGGTAACTAATACATTATTTTAATAACTGAACGAAATAAAATGTAACTACTGTATTGGTGACAAAATAACAAATAAAAAGGAGTCGCAGTCAGGGATCGATTAATCGATTTATTTGGTGACAGATCTACCATTTTGAGCACCAAGCTATTATTTAAGTAATAAAACTATTATTATAAGAACGAAGTTTATATTCATGTAAGGCACTACAATTTTATTGGTAATCCATCTCATATTTTACACATTATATTTACAATAATTTGGTAATTCATACCTGGGAACACTCTTTGTTTATCTGAGAACGAAAATATTTCGTGGCGATAGATCTATTTATTAGGTGATACAACTTGATGACAAATATAAATTTTGGTGACAAAAAATATAGTTCCCTTTGATTAGCACCCATAAAAATATAACTACATAAAGGTGGGTGCAGACTAAGTAACATAACATGTTATACGACATTGCTATATAACATGTTTCGAAGAAACATGAAAGAAACAAGAAAAAACGTTTTTGGAGCAGTAGAAAAGTTTTATTATTTGCGAAACGTGACTAATAGCCCCAGTCACGTTCTTCGAAACATGTTATATAGCAATGTCGTATAACATGTTATGTTACTTAGTCTGCACCCACCTTTATGTAGTTATATTTTTATATTATATTAATAAAAATTAATAAAACTTATTTCATATCATTAAATGAGGTTAAATATACGCTAAAACGATATAGAATATTAATAAAGTTGCAATATCGCGCAAACTGCTCAACCTTGCAAGTGCTACATATGACGCCCCTTGCGACGCGGGTGTATATTATTCAACGTACCGCCTAAACTAATAGAGATCCCATTTTAAATTTTCTAGTGTACTTTCATTATCGTTTAAGCTATATTTTGAAAATTTTTTTTTTTTTTTTAATTGGTCGAAGTGACTGTAATTCTGGTTTGAAAAGTTTACTTCCGGTTTTGGCCATCAATTTTTTTTTAATTTTTGAATTTTTTTTTACTGTCAAAAAGAACAGTATATTTTTAATATGTATCGCTATGTAAAATATTTTTTAGTAGATTTGTTATATTCGAAAAATTACTTTCGAAAAATTGTAGTACCAATCAACGACAATTCTTTTGAAACCTATAACTTGGTAAATATACACTATACAAAAAAAATATTTTGCGTACACATTCATACCTACTAGAAGTACAAATGGGCCGAATGTGGTCGATTTTCAGAACCTCACTTTTTTTTCCTTGTCCGCTTCACGTGAAATGTCCCAATAACGTAGCTTATACATGAAAATAACTGATGCACTATCCACGCTATCCAGGGGCGTAATTTCCCGAAGAGAAAGGTTGAAAACGCAGGTGGTAATGTAATTTTTTTTTGTTTCAAGTAAAACAAAAGTTCATTTGTAATTTTTAGGTCAATATACATATTTGAGAAAGAAACGCACATCAAATCACACATAGTAAATACGGAAAAGTCAAAAGAAATAAGAAATTACTTTCCCTATGGTTTATAGAATGTCTACATAATAAACAGATGTACCAAACATACCTTGCAACAAATAGCGAAAGCTTTCAAAGGATTTGGCACTGATGTGGAACGAACGACTTCGTTCATGAACCTGTCGTACAGTTTACGTTGAAGCGGCGTCATTCGAACTAGGAGAACGTATTCTTCCTTTTGGGGCAGCGTGGATTGTAGAACGGCATGAGACCGTCTGAAAAATATATTTAATAAAACATAGGTACTTTGAAAAAAATTCATATCCGAATGATGATATGAAATAGTAGTAGAGTAATTTTTATGTCCCGCTGGCTGTTATACCTAATACAATGCCCTTGCTTGTCAAGTATAGTAAAACCTACCATTGCCTTTTAGAGTAATAAAAAAAGCAATTATAGGTATCGGCACGAATCTTGAGCTCTGACCTACATCTGCGCAGAAGTGATTTTATTAGCAAAAAACCAATCCCGAGTGACGGCTATGACGCGATGCACTGCAGGCCAATCACCGCTTTAGCCCGCCCCCGCGCCTCACTTCATACCACAAAAGGGACCCAATAAATTACTTCTGCGCAGGTGAAGGTCAGAGCTCAAGATTCGTGCCGATGACTATACCTTATTTCAGAAATACAACAACTAAGCATATAAACCTTATGAAGAGAAAATAGATTTTTCACAACCCAGTAACATAAACTGAATCACATTGTAAATATAGTGCAAAATATTAAGTAAGTAGTTTACACTACTAGCTTACCTTTGTACAAAACCAACGAGTAAAGAATGCAGCACATGGGCCCTATATCTCATGAGCCTTATATCCTGTGGCGTAGAATCTATACACTGGCCGTTCTGAATCGGCCGCTCGAACATGTTACAAAACTCCGTCTTGCTACCCAAGTAGTTCGGACGAACGAAGTCAACCATACACCAGTATTCCAGCAAGTTATTTTGTAAAGGATAGCCTGGAAAAATAATGCGAGTTATAAGACCAGTTTCACCAGTTACTGCCAAACTCTCTGATAACCTATCTATATATGATGAAACTAAATTTTGGTTTCACAGTTATCTGGCAGAAATTATAAGCGGACTATATCTGGCAGATGCAATAACCATCGGACATCTAACTAACACTATCGGTTACCACTGAAACTGGCCAATAGACTTGTAAACATTGACTATTGAGTCGAAAGTTGTCTTTGCTTCTCTAAACAAACGACATTCGAAATTTAAATTTCAGTATTGAGCCATAGAGACTACTTTTAACAATAAGAACTCATTAGTTAATTTTATGTTGATTTTTACAGTACCTGTTAGGACAACTCTTCGCTTAGTCCGCATTTGCTTTAATGCATATGAGATATTTGAATGAGAGTTCTTAATTCGATGTCCTTCGTCACATATTACCAAGTCAGGTCCTGGCTTTACTAATGCTTCATACATTTCTGTAAAAAAAGAATTTCTCATTACCTCAACTATAGCAAATAATTATCCATTCCTTGGGTACTCAAAGGCCACCACCACTGCAAGTACGTAGGGATAAAATATTGTGTATTTTATATGTATTTGACTTCAGTGTGGTGCCTATATACCTTATAACAGATATGTAAAGTTATGGTATGATAAGCTAAGCTATCTCACCGTCTAAAAGTTTCTTATCCTCATCATTAGCAGTGTCCTCCTTTTTCTCTTCTTTCTTAATATCATTAGTGATATCATCCGTCTTCGCTTGACTGTCACCATCATCTTTATCTAGTTTTGACTCTTCAGAAGCCTAGACGAAATATTAACAAACATGTTAGACCCATTATATAAATGAATGAATCTGTTTTGTTGCATGTCATTGAAGTTTAATTTTAAAAAGTATGTTATTAGAGAATTTTAGAAGTCTTTTAAAAAGTCAGTTCATAAAATCCTAAAATAAAGGCTTTTCCATATATACTTTTGTGTGAATGTCTACATACTTTGGACTTTACCTGCGTATCATCAGGAGTCTCCAGTTTTTTCTCCTCTTTCTCTTTTTCGGCTTCCAACTTGAGATCTGCTTTCTTTTTCTTACGAGGTTTCTTGTCTTTTTTCATACTGAGTAGTCTGTATAACTCATAGCCTATCATAAGGACTCCGCCTGTTGTTGTCCAATCCTATGAAAATAATAAATTATTAAAACTTTAATTCGTAGTTCTTTAAAAGTAGATTAATATGTATATTCGTATGGACGAAAGGGGACTTAACCTATACCATGGAGGAAGGTAAGATAGGTATCACAGTCCCAAGATAGAAGATACCAAGTCCATTCCAGATACGTAGGGAAACAAAAAATGTTTTAATTTTCTTTGAACCCAGATATAAATATTACCTACTCAATTCATTCTAATAAGTTTAGGGACGTAAAAATTACAAGTACTATACCTTTACAACTTTAGCTCGCATTTGCAATGTTTTATGACTATCGTTGAGCACGTAGATAGGGAAGTTCCTCGGCCGCACTTCACCGTGCGCCGACAAAGGACTCGTGCTAGCGTCTACAGGCAACCACATGTTAAACTCTGCTACCTGAAACATTATACAGATAATATTAAATTCAAATTGAAAATTTATTTCTTCTCATTTTGGAAAACAGCATTTTTTCAATGTAAGAATTTACAAAAGACAGGGCCCAAAACCCCCAAACTTCACCACTTCCTATGTGTTTTTGCTGGGAAGAAGACGTGGTGCAACAAACTCTGTATGTAGGTTAGAAGAACCTTTAAACAATATTTAAAACTCCTTGAATAATTCTGTCTAATTTAATATGCGCTCAGGCTATTGACGATTGTTCTACGCGAATGACTTCAATTCTGTATGAATACCTACAGGTATCATATTACCATCATCACAGTAACATATAAAAACTCACCCAATTTTGAAGCGTATTAATCGGCATGATACACAACACCGTTTTTGAAGTTGTGTGTCTCAGAAATATATCACAGAAGCAAACGATTTGTAACGTCTTGCCGAGACCCATTGAATGTGCCAATATACAGCCGAAGCCCGTTGATGTCGAAAATCGCTCAACAGATTCTATAATGTTATCGAACAGAAATCTCACTCCGCCAATCTGGAACACAGACATTTCAAGGAAGTGTTTATTGGCATGTATGTATTGAGATCGAAAACTGAACATTTTAATACAAATGTTTCTCGATGCATGATAATGTACTGGTGTATTATAAACTGACATTTTGCATGGTTATCGAACTGTAGGTATCGTATATTCGTATTTAATGATGAAATATGATAATTAATATTAAAAAGCTCCATAGCTAATTACACCAGTCTCTTATCTTCTTTGAGGAACAGAATTCACCCATACTG
The DNA here is from genome assembly GCF_030705265.1 of Helicoverpa armigera. NCBI lineage: Eukaryota > Metazoa > Arthropoda > Insecta > Lepidoptera > Noctuidae > Helicoverpa > Helicoverpa armigera. Next base: position 5,730,960 of record NC_087123.1, on the reverse strand, counting down.
CCTTGCCTTTACAAGCTCCCGTCTCTCTTAGTCTAGCGATTTTAAAACTTATTTAATAATTATACAGACAGCATGATAATCACCTGATGAGGTTTAATAACCCTAGCAATTTGTGGAGCTAAGAATATATCCTCCTCATTTTCTGGATGACCAATATTGATTTGTACACGCCCTTGTTCATCTGGGATGTTATACGCATCGTTCACATGGAGACCTTAAAAGCAAAAACAAATATTTTCATACATGAAATTCCTTTTTCAATTTTTTTGGTGAGTTCCTTCAAAATGTTCATAATTTAAGAATTCTCTTCACCATATTTCACATGCTTATTATATGAACTTTTTACGTTGTCTGAAAGTTCTTTGAATATTGAAGACAACACTTCACGAAATTACGTAAACGTGAAAAGAAAAAGCTTACGTTTTATGAATCATACATCGTACGTCATACTCTTTGGTGTAAGCGGCTGTTAGAAAAAGAAAATACAACCATGAATCACAACAGTAACAATGGCGATTATAAAATAAATAAAAACCCTAGTGCTGGACTCTGTGTCTGATAGGCAACAGCTTGTTAGGAACTGTTTTTTGTGGAGGAAAAGTTATGCTATTCGACACAGCACAGTTGGGGTCAACCAAAGTTTAAAAAGTAACTCTGCTATGAAGACACAATTTCAACACACAATAATGTTTATGTTTTCTGCTTGTGTGATAAATTACACAGCTAACTATGTTATCAATCTGATCTATGTTTCAGTCACCACAAAGCAACTTGAAACTCAGTTAGAAGTTACTCTATTATGATATCCAATTAAAGAGTCTTACCTGAGTTACCAGGATCCTCTTCGGCTTCAGGACTAGGCGGCACTTCTGAATCTGATAGCATTATGCAATCATCAGAATCAGATGACGAAGACGAAGACTCCTCGCCGCTGCTGCTATCAACTATCTCTACAACCTACACATCAAAACTTTATGTTAACATTTGTAATGTATTAAGATTTATGTGATGAAAATTAATCAAGATAATTATGGTACACTAGGGACATATTTTAGACTAGGCCTAGTTTCGCTGGTTACTTATGAGCTTCAGTGAATTATCTGACAGTTAATACTGTTCATCTAATTTCTGCCAGACATTGGTATCTGAAACCTGTAAAACCAGTTATAGTTTATCTGTCAGATAATTCCTGATTCCTTGTTCCTGATAGGCTATCAGCGACTTTATCGGTAACTGGTGAAACTGGCCTTATACATGATTATTCAAGTAGATTGTTGAATATGTGAGCTCAAACGTAATTCTATAAATGATGAATATTGCACAGTGAAAATTGCTTAAAATTCAACAAATCCTGACCTCCTTCTTATCAGCCTTCTGATCAGGTTTCCCTGGTTTCTGGGCCCCAGAAGTTGTAGGTTTCACCAGCTTTGTCACTTCAACTTGTCCTGCTTTAACTGTCTTTTTGGTTTCACCTGATGGTAATTTTACTAGTACTGTGTTTGGTAAGCTAAAAGAACAGACAGAAATTAGTTTTTCAGTATTTACATAATAGTAATGTACTAGATATATTTGAATGTCCAATAACATACTTAAGCTTTTGTCCAGGAAGAGACTTTTTCAAAAGCGATGATCCTCCTTGCAACAGCGATATGGTCTTCTGGTGTATTTTATTTTGTCTATTAATTGCTATTTGTCTTTGTACCTGTTTGAAAAATTACAAACATATGATTATACAGTAAATTGTTACTCAATGAAATACATCATTATGTACAAGGAAAATATGGTTTATTAGACATCTGATACTTATTAGATAGATTAATTGACCCTGCAAATTATGTATGGTCACATAATTATTAAATTATCTGTGGAGTTTTTATGTGTATACCTCTCTGATGATCCTCTGTTGTTCCTGAACTCGAGCCAATCTCTCCGACTCCTGTCGCTGGGCAGCCAGAGTGGACGCATCCAAGTTCTTTTCATCCATGACTTCCCTGATATTTCGGCGCACATTTAGAGCACTGCTGTTCACTGGTTTTTTCTGCAATAATATTAATATTTATAATCATAATTATATTGAATTATGTAAATAGTTTCATATTACATGCTGTGATGTTTCTCACATATTTATGTATGGTAAGGGAACTTTTTTACTGTAGGAAATCTGTAACATGATTAATAAAGTACATTATGATGCATTATGTCCTGACATATGTTTCATTCTATCCCTATTCTAGATTTAATGTATAGGTATAACATTAGTACATGTGTAAGCAAGAAAATTTAGATTTCCTGTATTTGTCTCTTATCTGAATAGATCCTTTCAGGCATAAGACTTTTTACACCATTCTTGATATGCAATTGTTCCATGTGAGTACCATATTGTTATTTGAACTTGCAATAAATATGGGTAGCTAAAGCCAGTATTCCTATGCAGGACTCATTCACCTCTATGGTAGCCTTATCTAATATTTGTATGAATGTCAATATGATTACAAGGAGTTTTACAATAAACCCTGATACAACTAAAATATTATCAAGACAATGTTAGTAAACAAATAATTACGATCATGTCTTGTGTTAATTCATATATTGGCAGCAGATCAAAAGTCTGTTCACAATAAAAGTTACAACCATGCATACTGTTTATGTTATTTCTACTGCATTTTATCACTACTAACAGAAATTACAGTAAACCTAGCTTTTATGACTGAATTTAGTACTGACCTGATTGTTTTAGATATTACTATGAAAAGGATTGCTTCAGACCCATTGTTTACATACGATAACCACAAAATTATATGTATACATAATATAATTCAAAACTCACCTCATCTTCACCTTCAGGCTTCTTTTCTCCATCTTTTGAAGACTCCCCACTTTCATCCTCCTTTTTAACAATAGGCTTGACACTAATCTCACCCATTTCTTTCAATTTCTCCGTTATATCAAAGTCCTGACTGCTGTCTTCTTGTTTGATATCTAACAATTCTTCTGCAGTTTTCTCTGGACATAACTCACTCTCTTCCACTTCAGCTATTTCAACATTTTTATTATCTAGGTCTCCCTCATCAATAATGTCACTAATTGAGAGAGTTTTAGGTTGTTCTTCTTCTTCATCTTGTTCTTGCTCCGGCTGCTCTGGTTGTTCTACTTTAACCTGCGGTTCAGGGCACGGAGGAGGTTCCTCAGGAGGTTTGGTTGTTGTTTGTGACTCCTTTTTAGCCTCCACAAAATCACCTGTCTCGGGGTCAATGAAACTCTCATTCTCTTCATTCAATTCCTGCACAGCACTGGGGTTCACGACAAACTCCTCTTCTGACAAACCATCACTATCTGTTTTACTGTCTTCACTTGAAAAATCACTTAACTCTAAGATGTTGTTTCCAACTAAGCTGCGAATTGTTATTCCTGTGTCCTTTTTGAGTTTTTTCGTGAAATCATGAAAGTTCTTCACAGCTTCCATCTTCCTCTTGTGGCTCATAGGCCTGGGCCGAGGAGCCGCGCGCCTCCGTGCATTCATAGCAGCTGCCTGAGCAAAGTGGGCTCGTTGTATTCTAGCGATAGTCTCGTCGTCGTCCTCGCTGTCTACCACTTCCTCCTCAGAATCCTCCTCTTCCTCTTGCATGTTGCCCTTCATTTTATTCCTCACTGAACTCGTGCCGCCGGCATCATCCATGACAATAAACTAATTCTTTATATTTCAATTTCACTAAAACCTATCGCAAGTCATCATTTTAACGTCGTATTTAATTGATTGATATCCTTAATACACTGGTTTGTTGTTATGAAGACAGGCTTATTTCATGAATGGAAAATAATTTTCTAAGACACAAACAATCTTTTTCAGGATAGGTCTTTGTAGCACTTTTACAGGACGCTGCATTAAATATCCAAGGGAATACGCCGGATGACACAATTATTCACATAGCTCGCCCGATCAGATCAAGAAATAGTACTTATCATCATGTTCGATTTTAATTATCGATAGTAAAATAATGTCTGCAATTAAAATTTAGGAAGCCATTACTTCCGCAATAAATAGCCTATTCAACTATTCGTATAGAATTTGTGTATTCGACAAGCGTGTTTACAAAAATTGTGGATGGGCGACTACGTCACAAAATGTCACGAAGACTTTATTGGTGATGATCATTAGAGTATTTAATTGCAAATTCCCTTGTGCGAAACGTCTGTGTAACTCTCATTACAGCATCTCGAACTTGCCATTGAAAATGCATCCTTGTTGAACCAAAACAATGCGTTAAAAATTGTAACAGCAACTGTTTTTGGTTCATGGCAACATTATTGATTTTCTCCATGGGGTTGACATATCATTTAATTGTCTATGAAACGGTTTAGATACCATAGTGCACAGTTTAGAGAGGTCCGCCAGTGTATTTTTAATTTTGTTTGCGAATTTTGCAAAACAACTAGATAAAGTTGTTATCATAATTATAACTAATGAAACCACATTTATGTTCATGTGAAGCTCAGTAATTATTTATTGCTATAGAGGTATTCCTTTCATCAGAGAATATCAGGATCAGGATTACGCACAAGATGGAAGGTAGTTGTAATTATTAATAAAGATTTTGTCTTGATTGTAGACAGACAAGGATTTTAAAATAACTAATTATTACAAAGAAGAATGTCTAGACGCCTTTCCGTTTCTAAAAGAAAACTACATAAAATATACAGACGTGAGACAGTAGTGCCATCTTGACCCTGAAGAGGGTATCAAATAAAAGGGTGGGAGCACAATGTGGGGATGTTTTTCAAATTACCTATTTAGTAAGATCCTGAGATTGCAGCGTGTAGAAAGAAAATTTTGTAAGCTCGTCTAGTTTTACATTCAAAGAAATGGTAGCTAGTTATAAATATTAGCTCCACATAAAAACTTTTTATGTGGAGCATTACCTATTTATTTTGTTATCAACGTAATTTCCTATTTTAGACTCTTAATAGAAGATTTTGGCAACATAATATTAAACAGACATTTTGTAAGTTCTTTTTGGTGGTCAGTCCAAGAAGGTTGTTCTGTTCCGTTGTAAAAAGGAAAAAAAGAAATGGATTAACAAATTACACAAGGAGAATAGGGGTTTTATAAACAAATAATATTAAGCGGTTTTTACGGTCTATTTACACCCTTTTACAACATAATTTTCTAATAAATATGATGGATATAAAACAAATTCTTTTATGCAACACCAACAAGCCGCTTTTCACGAAGCCGGAGACGACGCTCGCGTTCAAATTCTTTCATGCGGATTATATAGCTGTAACAATGGATTATTATGTAGTCACTGCTGCACTTATTACTTTTGTAAAAAGAATATTTCTAACTCTTGTTTGGAAAAGTCTTTCGAGGGCAAAATTTTATGAACCTAAATAAGAGTTAGATTTTATGTTAACTTAGCCTCAATACTAACAGCATAACAACCTTCTTTAAAACATTGTATAGGACAAACTCTTCAGATTAATTTTGAAAAGCCATTTGGTTAACATTATAAGAAAAATAATGTCAATGTGACAAAAACAAATCATATTAGTGTTAAATGTTTTTGTGATAAAACTGATAGACAAGTTTATGGTAAAACCTAAATTAAGCTTTCTAAAAGCTTAATTTTATGAATCTCCTAACCCAAAAAAGCAAGACTTGAAACTGGTAATAATTTTATAATGTACAAATGAGTTACGAGTGTGTGGACATACTCATCCTTTTCGCAGGTCAAATAGGCATGTCTCTCATGGGCACACTTGTACAAGAGTGGCATATTCTTGTAGCGGCACGACTGGTAGTCCAGCAAGTAATGAGCACAGTAGTCACGGTTTTGATGTGGGATCTTGGCAGAAATTAGATCTTCCTCACGAGCAACCATTACTGAAAAAAAACAGTTGTCCATATAAAGTATTTGCTTTGTTGGAGAATCATCTTTTAATAAGTGAAAGTAGGTACTAATCTTCTGTTGACTCAGTATTGTATTTTAATTTAAATTGTGTCTTTAATTTCCAAACATTTCAAGTATCAATAACACTTTGTTTTGACTGCGACATAACCTAAACAAAAATTATGTAACTCTTGCTTTTGATTGAATTTATAACATAGAATACTGAAAACAAGATCTAAAAGTAAGAGTTCGTTATCGGGCGTAATTTACACTTTACCTCTTGGTTTTCGCTCTTGATCAAATCCGATATGAGGGTCGAATGTTGGTTGATCGTTCATTTGAAGACCAACATTCCGTGTGCCCAAAGTTCCCATAATTTGACCCATTTTTCTGGTCCAGGTATTTTTTCTTGATAGTAATTAACAAATAAGGCCTTTACGAGCCTTAGGCCTTAAATTATTTACAAATTTTGATTTTATATCCAGCTGATTGGGAAAAGTCAGGCAGCGCTAGAGATGCGCTACCTAGTGTTGTGAGATAATTGTTTATATCGACTAACTTGCGCTGTAGATGTAGTAGAGTCGCGTATGTACATATATTTATTGTAAAAATACGTGAATATTTTGTCCTCTCTATAATATCACTGCCGCTGCTGCAAATCAATACTTGTATTCAGTGAGGATAACAGAATTTAATCTATGAGTCTACAATAAAAAATTGAAATCCTCTATTCCTTCTCTATACAATTGAGTCCATCACTAAAAGTGTTACTCGAAAGCGGGTAGTTCAAAATATTTGTTTGTTATTCTAATGGTGACCGATTTCAATGCCTTTCAATTTAATTAAGTAAAGCAATGTTAGTATAAGCAATAAAAATGGACTGTATAACAAAACGATTTAAAAATCAAAACTTGAATGTCTTGAAAACAGTCGGTAAAGGGACTTACGGGTACGTACACGTTATTTATAAGACTTGTAGCAAAGGGATGATTGATACTCATTTGTTATACTCAGTACAATGTAAAGCTTTATTTCGTGATTTTCAGAAATGTATATTTATGTGAAAAGCGAGATAGTCCTCAGATGACGATAGTTAAGGATATAGAATTAAATATTAAGCTTCAAGATCATAAACAGGTACATAACTGCTTCTTGCAACTCTATAAAGAGGTAGCCAGTAGTTATATTTAGATAGTTTAATTTTTCAGGATATAGCAAATGAAGTCAAGATTTTATCCTCCCTGAATCACGCGAATATCATAAAATTGTATGCATGTTACTACACTGATAATCATGTTATGATATCCATGGAATATGCCACTAGCGGGAATCTAGCGGAGTATATGTATCAGAGGTGTCCCAACTTATTGCAACAACAGGTGAGTGGGTACCTACTAAGAAGGATATATTTATTTTTCGTTGTCTCACTTTTTTTTAATTTATTGTTATGGTTAACAGGAAATACTTTTTTATTTTTGCCAAGTTCTGTTAGGAGTAAACTACATCCATAGTAAAAATATAATTCATCGAGATTTAAAAGCAGAAAATATTCTCTTGACTGGCAAAAATGGTGTAGTGGTCAAGATAGGTGACTTCGGAATATCTAAAATGTTGGCGAGGTGGGTAGATGTCAGCAAAGTTGTTTACATATCATAAGGGTAATTTAAGTGTTAAAGTATTATTAAATCTTTTCAGTGCTAAGAAAACATCGACTGTTATAGGCACGCCTTATTACTTGGCCCCAGAATTGTGCGAAGGTAAACCATATTGTAACAAAAGTGACGTATGGGCGCTTGGTTGTTTACTTTATGAAATGTGTACACACAAGAGGGCATTTGATGCTGAGGTAAGCTCACCATAAAAATATTATGTATGTACACAGTTTTCAGGCAGAGAGGGATATGGTCGTTTCTTACTCGAGAGTACGGTGTGCCCCTTCCGCCTTCCAGAAATACATTTACTTACCCTATTTAGCTTAAACCAAGATATGATGAAAAACGTTAAAGGTTGCAAAAATTGCTCCTGTTTATCCTTAGAATTTGCAAACGTATTATTACCATATTCGTTCCTGGCCTACAACGGCAGCGTCATGCCAAGTGCACTAATATTTATTTTTTGGTTTGCAGACACTAGTTGGCTTAGTGAAGGCCATTACGAGCGGCAACGTTCATCCCATTGATTTGACTATATATGACAGAAGCATGCAGGACATCGTTGACGCAATGCTTTCAATATTGCCTGATAAAAGGCCTTCTATAAAAGATTTAATTGGACGAATGGTACTTCTACCTGATATTTATACTGTGTATTTAGATGCTGGCAATGACGAATTATTATATTTAAAGGCAAAACAATTTTTATATAAATGACAATTAAATCGTGAAAATAAATAATAAGACAATTTGATGGGATTTTTTTTTTATTGGAAAAATAGAAGTAAACAGTTGTAGTATGGAGTTCTTTTCAGGTAACATCGTAAAACCAGTAGATATAAAAATGGCTTTTCATGAAATTGGGTTATGCCACCTTGGCATATGCACTCAAAAACAGTGCTTATTTGTGAAATTCTGTAATACTTGTAGCAGTTTCTGTATTAGGAGTAGGTATCTGTTCTTTCACTCAATAACCTTTTAGTGTAGTATCAGTCTTAAAAGCTAAATATGTAGTGTAGAACTCAACTCTGTTCTTACCAGCTTAACATAATCGCAATCCGTTTGATTAAAACTAAGAAAAAAAAGTAAATATCATGCTGTATTATCTGTTCTATACAGCAAAATAAGGAAAGTCTGTAATTTTTGTTGTAGTTAACCTCTTTACTGGCCATTTGTTTGATCCGTCTCCATCTCCTCCTCTTCATCTTCTGGAATCATAAGAATTCGTACATTTGGTTGTCGGTTCTCAAAAATATTTAAACTTCCCCATATCTGCTCATAGTCAGAAGACTGATTGGATGATTGGAACAGAGAGACAAAAAGAAAAGTTCTCAAAAATAAGTAAAGCTGCTCAAATTCTCAATTTGGACCTAAAAGTGAAATTTGGTATAGCCACAGTGATTAAATCAGTATCTCTGCTTAAGAAAACATCTGTGGCATAGGTGGCACAAGACTGGATTGGGATGTGTCCACAACTATTCTGTCAAGAATACACCACTAAAGGAATGACTGTTCAGATGGAGAACAGAAAGGATGAGTTGCACCATTTAATCAGCCGTGAAATAGCCGCCCAATGGTTAAATCAATGGTTCAGTAATAGTTGACTGGTGCAACTCACTGTAAGACGCTTGATAATGACAATTTGAATACTATTCAAAGCTATATAATAATGAATCTTACGTTGGCCATTTGGCTGTGCTGACGGTTGTAATGGTTTCTGTCCGGGAATCTGGCCTGACTGAAGCATTCTCGTCAACCTCTCCACTTCTTGCAGAGATGAAGCATTCTTGATGGCTTCACGAATCTTATGGATCTCTTGTGGAGTGAGGTCTGTAACAGAAACAAGTTAAATCTTACTGAACACACTAAATACAAGCTCCTTGTGGATACATAAAGGTTTAAACTCTCCAAAAAGTCTCTAAGGAGTAATATCAGTTTTCTTATATTTTGTGTCCAGATTAAATCAAATAAAATTGTTATATAACAAAAAGGTAAATAAATATAAACTTACTTGTAACTTTGGGATCAGGCATATTTCCACCAGGAACAAACGTCTTTGCCTTTCTCGTAATTTCTTTCTGCATCTCTTTTCCTTTTTTACTTTTGAACAATGCATTCGCTTCATCTCTTTCTTTTTGTTTAATTTTTCTAAAATCTAGTAACCTGAGCTCTGGGAATTTGAAAGCCACATATGCTCTAAAAAACAAAAGGGACAAAGTGAGCAAAGAGGAGTTATTGTTTCTGAGCTATGTACTTGGAACTCACACCAAGCAGTTTTGTCAACACATTTTACTTATTACAGAGGGAAAATGACATTTACCTGTAATGCTGTTTGTTTGAGACTGGGTTATGCAGCAGCGACAGTGCTCTGAGCTTAGGCAGTGTGACTAGAGGGTCTAAATCACCCAATTCACTAATATTGTTGTTTGTCAACACCAGAGACTCCAAATTAGGTATGTATTGCTCCAAATTTTCACCGATTCTCCTGTAATTAAAATATGTAGGTTTATTATGACCATATGAACTATAATTTTATATGAAATCTATACTAATATTATAAAGCTGAAGAGTTTGTTTGTTTGTATGAATGCGCTAATCTCAGGAACTACTGGTCCGATTTGAAAATTTCTTTTAGTGTTAGATAGCCCATTTATCGAGGAAGGCTATAGGCTTTTTATCCCGGTACGGGAAGTAGTTCCCGCGGGATGCGGGTGTAACCGCTGGCAGAAGCTAGTAAGGGATAAATAAGCTAGTTAATGTTTTCTGAGTGCTGGTGGGTAGTTGTATGTATTTCAGTACTTACACAATTCTGTTGTTATTTAACAACAAGCATTTGATCCTTTTTAGTAGCGGGAATCCGTCCAGTTTCCTGATATCATTATCTGAGAAGTCGATGGTGTCGAACTGGTCTAATGTAGCGCCCATATTCTCAATTTGCGGTATTTTGTAACCTATAAGGCGGGAAGATAGATATAGATAGACAGATAGTGAGAATGCAAATTAAATACATAAAAATATAATATCATTGCGTTCATCTATATAAATTAAGATATTAATATGATATTAAATACAAAATTCCCTAATCTCAAGTCCAAATACTAACCTCTAAGATCTAATTCGCGATCACGACATGGATTCATGTATTGCATAGAGTTTTGTATCAACTCTGTCGTAAGCTTAACCATTTTGGATGATTAACTAAAACACTGATAGAATTAATTAATACTTCGATAGTTACACAAAATACGGCAAAACGAATATTTATTTTCGTAGCGTTGCGTCGCGTCGTAGCATCGTCGCATTTGTCAAAATTGTCAAATTGATTTTGAAGTTTCGTTGAACAGTGTTGCCAAAGCTCTAAATCTATATATCTAAAAAAGTTACGTCTTTCTATACATACAAATGTATCTTTTTTTCATTTGGACCAACTGATTTGATTTTTTTAAAATTTCATTTGAAAGGATAATCTTCCCGATTAGTATCTTTGTCATCCAGGTCTCCATGGTCAGATAGGATTTGGAAACCTGAGAGTTGAGGGAACTCTTCAATTGTATTACGTGTTAGGGCTTAATTTATTCGTATTAAGTACCTGAGAATTTTACTATACATTGCCATTGCGCGGAGTGCGGATGAAGTGTATGAACTTACACGAACTTAGATACGTTGATTTTGAACACCGGCACTTGTAAGGAAGAAACCAGCAGTCGTCAGTCAGTAGGTAACAGGTAGCGGTACCGATAGCTTACCGTGTGATACCCCTATTTCCTTAGCTGGCATCCATGTACGCCGCACACTTCGCACACAGGACGGCTCGGCCCTATCTATACGTATACCTACGAAAAATATATGAATGCTTGTAAAAAATGTATGAATACGAGCATATAAATTTAATATAGTAGAATGGGGAAATAGGTAGTATATCTATAGCTTTACATTGGTGCCTCTGGCTTTGAGGCCCTCCCTGCACTTTATAGGAAAAATGTTTAACGTTAAGGACTTTAAGCCTTTTCTAAATGAAAGATATGGTAATGAGTTCAACCCCTAATCTTTTTTGTGCATAAGGCGTAGCAAGGGCTCTTGACGAGTAATGTCTCCGGTAGCCGGTAATAATGCGTGATTGGGGAGATTGAAAGAGATTAAGGGGCTTGTATCGTAAGCCTGTTTCAGCAAGCATTCAGATACGCAGTTACGCACCATTTCACTACCACTGAATAGGCACTATAGGTACCTACACTCAGCTACATACAGGGTGTGTCGTTCACAATCACATTAAATCTAATCACATATACTTTATGATATTCATGGCGAATTGTAAAAAAAATAAGCTAATCCATTCAGTGGTTTAGCCACAGGAGTCATTTTTCGTTTTTCTAATTTACAACATCATGTGTAAAGCAGAGATAAAGTTAGGAGTATCGAATGGTTTGATCAGTTGACAGCTGTCAGTTTTCAAGGGAGAGTTTCAATTGTTTGTAATGACTGACTTTTATATGGTGTTCTAATTTTCGCACATTTTTATTCTATTTACTTTGTTTGAAAAATGCATTTTTTTATAATACCAGTATATTAACGCATTTCATTTAATGTGATTATGAACGACACACCCGATATATACAGCTATAGCTACTTAACCATGGTACTTACCTACTAGTTAGGTAACTAATGGACACTATGGCTACAGCTCAGTGACCGAGAAAGGCTTATAAATGTAGATTCCCATGTAGGTAGATCCTATAAAGAAATCGTTAACATTGTTGGGTATTACCTACCAGTTCTTATTAAGTATTGCTAGGTAGTTGGCTAAATTCGCACTTATCATATCATAGTCATCTGATCAAGAAGTGGCTGATGGAAATTTAAGAACAATCGTCTTGTGATAGAGGTGATTCCTCAAATAAGTAGCTAATGTCATGAGACGTGTAGACGAAGAACATATTTTCATGGGTTCACAGCTGGTGTTTTCTATACCGGTTAATACAGGTTTATTTTTATAACTTCTTTACGGCGCAGTAAAAACTGTAGAACCATTTTAAATTGAAGCGTAAATCCTTATGAACGTTGGTGTGGTAAAGGTCTCCTCTTTTTTCTACGGTAAATTAAGGTGGTTGTTTTCATGTACCTATTGCAAATCTTGTTACGCATTTTACTTAAAAAATATTTTTAGCTGCTTTAGAGCCGCTTTTTAGCAGCAGGTGATCCAAAATCCTTTGGGGAAAAGTTTATAACTCGTTACATGCTAATCATCAAAACCTTTTAAAATTACAATATTTCACGTATTTTCAGGCTTTCTTTAGCTGTAGGCAGGTTGCTAAAAGTCTTTAGTTGCTAGAGGTCTTTATCCAACAGAGGACGTCTTTCGGTTGAAACGATGAGGTGATGTTTGCTGTTCTTGAAAGAACTAAATGCACACTGAAATACAAGTTAAAAGTGTTTCCTCAAAAATAAAACGTGGTAAAAGTTAACGTTTTATTGTTTCAGTGCGTCAGTCGTTTACACGGGCGACGCCAGGTGCAACATGAAATTACTTATACATATTCATTGATACCTTTCTGCCCAACGTTGAAAGGTAAAATATTTTATCGCATTTATGAATACCTACCGGTTGCGTGAATGATAACCTACATAAAATCATGCTTATTAGAGTCTCCCACGAAAAAAGTTTTCTGCCTGTATGACTTAAATCCGCCAGAATTAATAAGAAAATTCTATCATTTTAATATTTTCGTGCTGATAAAATATAAGTACCTACCTAATGACGATATTAAATCTGCGCCAAACTTTCTCTCTAGTTTGAACTCAACGCCCGCCCTGAAGAAAATGAAAAAGAGGTTAGCGTTACCGAGTATTTCATAACCTTTCCAATTATGAACTATTTCAGTGTTTTTAATAACCTATTCTAAAACACACACTACGTTTAGAATATGTATATATAGGTAACGTCTACACGTATGCAAGACACATTTCAGTTAATTAGTCACTTCATCTGCCTCCTACAAGTTCCAGAACATTCCAGCCAACACGACGGCAAACATACGAACTATTCATACTCCACTCAGCAGTAATATTTGCCCTACATATTTATATAGCTCTCTCGTAAATTGTCCCATTAGTTTCTCGATTTGCAAACACGAAAGCCATTACTAGTATTCGGAATTTGCAGTAATCTTCTTTGAGGGTCGGAATTAGCGCTACATGCCAAAACCCCCTCTGTTTGCGAAGAGCTAGTGCTACTAAACTTGAATAAGTGAATTTAGAACTAGATTGACAGAACTTCCTGAGAAGCCATCGACTTTAGGACAGTATGGATTGGCGATATCGATCAAAATTTATCGGGCATCTAGATTGGTAGGGCTTGATCAAATGGTATTTAACAATTGATGTAAAAATATCCAAGATACATATCTAAGTACTCTTCATTTGTACTGTTCTTGCTACTTGTTTTCTTTATCAGAATTAAGACACTGACTTATTTAATTGTTACTTCTGATGTTAGAAGAGGAAACCGTTTTCGACAAAAATCTCCCCTTTCGTCTAATCCTAACAGTGTTTTCCGATATCCTTAAATGTTTAATTTAAGACGAGAGCTCTAAATTTGATTTAAGTAATCCCGAAGTACTTGGGACAACATCAAATAATCTTCGCTTGATAATTGAATTTACTGAAAAAATCATTGAAAGTGAGTCGGCTTCCGGACAAGCGGCCTCGAGGGACAAAGTAAACAGACTGACCGTTGCATATCTGTTTATTTTAACCTGACAGTCTTCATTTGCACATCCACGGCGTTTTCTAAACAAAAACACAACGCTATCATAAATAAGAATTAGGTTGAATAATCATACATCATTTTATCTGACAAACCAACGTAAATAAAATTATGAATGTTGTTCAAATATTTATTCATTTATAAAATCTTAACAATATTATATATCCGTTCCTCAAAAATAAGCACAGAAGGGAAAATTTTTGTAGCACAACACTTGGATATTTTTTTTTTTACGTTTACCTTATAATGCATCATTAATTATTTTCACAAATGCCAGATAAACTATCGGACTATGGTCTAATTAACAGTTTCAACCCTAACGATCATGAGTAAACATTTGAAGTATTCTTACCAAAACGATAAATTATTATCTTGCTCATACTTTGGAAACGTTCTACGAAAAACTACTATAAGTTTCATACTACATAGTTGTATATTGCTAGCTATCCAAATGTTTTCTTCGAAGTTTATGCGAGGCCCAAACACGACAAAGTTTGAATTAGTTTATGCGTAATCCTCTATTTGCGTCTAATCCTATGAGTTGTTACAGAAAGATACAAGCAGGTAAATACCTGTGAATCTATCTTGCTTTTAGTTTTAATGCTAAAAGTTTGTTGTTGAGGATTATTAATGGAGTTGCCAGTTTTAGACAAAGACTTACTATTGTGATCGTTGAAAAAAAAGGTCAAACTCAGTTTTGTCAGGACTACTTAATTATTTTTGACTTAATAGTAAGTGCGAATCAATGATAAAGAGATAAAAATCTATGGGTATGTCTGTATTAGTTCTTTCCCAATCATTCATTAATTCTCCAATGGTGGAAAAAAAACTGCATTCCAAAAAGGGATCCCTCGGGATCGTAACCAAATGAATTCCTATGTCCATTGAAAGGTTAATTAATACGGTCTTTAATGAAAATGCTATGAATGCCGACAAATCGCTTTGTTATCAAATATCTGTACCTAAATATACTTAATTCCAGGTCGACTAACGACTGCTAATTTACATTCAAGGCATGTTTGTGTTTTCAGTAGTTTTAATTTATTACTTTAAAGTTTTATAGGAGCTGCCGCCCGCGGCTTCGCCCGCGTAGAGTTCGGTTATATCGCGTTTCCAAGAGAATTCTTCAAAAGTCCGGGATAAAAACTATCCTGTTCTTTTTCAAGGTCAACTCTATATCTGTACCAAATTTAATTAAAATCAGTGCAGTGGTTTCGACGTGAAAGCGTAACAGACAGACAGATACTTTCGCATTTATAATATTAGTAGGGATTAACAATGTGTAGCAAAGAAAAGGAGATTTTATCATTCGGAATATAGACACACTTCAACAACAATCATATTTTATCAATAAAATTTGATCCTAGCCAACACTGCTTGTTTGCAACTCGGATAGACTCAGCTTTCAATTCAATTGGATCAATTGCTGGATGCCTGAATATCAATATTGTATATAAAGCTGCTGCCATTCCAATTACTGAGTTACATTACAGATACAAGGGTAGAGTAAAACAACGTTATGATATTTCCAGTTTTCGGTCTTGAGATGAGTAGGAACTACCCACCGTCCCAGCCACAGAGAATATTGTAAAGCTGAAGAGTTTGTTTGTTTGAACGTGCTAATCTCAGGAATTACTGGTCCGAATTCTTTCAGTGATAGATAGGCCATATCGAGGAAGGCTGTTTTTATCCGGGTTCATGTAGAGGTTCCCGCGGGATGTGGGTGAAACCGCTGGCAGAAGCTAGTGAGCCGATAAATCGTCATCATGAAAGTTTAGTATATAGCTATTCTTACTCGGATTATAGTTTGATAACGTATTACTTTTATTTCTGTGACGAGCGTTGTCGATGTGTGGTCATAAATATAAAACGCCAAGCGCCGTTTGGGCATCGTCTGGTGATACTCTGACCCACATAAGCGTTGTTATGTGACGCGAACGGACACACAGCTAGTTCCTGCTCAAAGAAGTAATAGGAAACTTGATATGTGTGACTTGGAGTCATATGTTTTGTGCTAGATGTGGTATGTTCACGTGGGTGTATTGTTTGTAAAGCTACGTCACAGTCGTATCAAATATTTTTTCGCAAAAACCTAGACCAACTTTGTTTTTTTGTTGTTTCAGCAACAAAGAATGAAGAGAATAGTCGTAGTTTGAAGTTGGTATGATGAATTTGACTACAAATACATCTCTTTGCTTTATTTTGAAAATAAGTAACTTTCGAGTAAAGTTTTCTTGCAATTTTGTAAAATAAGCACTTCACAAAAACTTAAAATGAAAGACACTTAAATTCGAAAGTTAAAAGTCGGATTCAAGCAAACGTAAGTAATTTATCACTGGCTATTAAACAGATCAAAACATTCACAGCTGCTGCCCTTATCGGAATATGAATTATATAAGTATATCGTAATTTATGTTATTGGCAAATAATAACATAAATAAATAGACATCATTTTAATTGAAGGTTTACGTTACGTTACGTTCATATTTACTACAAATAGTACAAAATTGCTTTTGTACTCGCACAAAGTTAATATAATCAATTTTGAATTATTGTCTAAGCTTCACTCCTCAGCATACATTAAGCAGGTACTCCCAATCTTCAGAGAGACTTTTACTTAAGTTATTTCATTAGAATGAATTCGTAGATTGTCGTCAATTGTTTCTAAAGCGACACTTTTGATAGGTTGCAAGCTCATAACAAACTTATTTCAAACACACATTGCAGCGCTTTCTAACTTAAATACAGCAGTACTGCACAAGCTACATTTGACTTGACTATTGTTGTCAGCGTTCATTGTAGACAAACGTTACAAAATTAAGTTTAGGGGAACTCGGAACTACAGTCGAACCACAGCGGCCACAAAAGGCGAAGCTATTATGCAGTCATACGTGATAGTTATCAGTGATTGTTGTGATAACTCGACACGCTATGGTACGGTACGCTTATGTTTACAGACGCCGCCTGTCACAATGACTGTATGATAATACGTATAGAGGTGTTTTCAGACAAGCGTCGCTCGTAAAATCGTAGCTGCAAGGCAGTCGCGTTCCGCATGCCCGTCAGACCTCACGCCCCACGCGCGCTCTACCCGCTACGAGCTACGCCGTAGCGCGTCCCGGATTCTCGTAGCAGTTGCTCTTAAACCTACTATTAAAAAAATACACATAGCACTCTAAGTTATGTCACTTAAGTTTTACAGTGAAGTTTTATACAAATCCTTTACATGATAGTTAACTTTAAAACTAATCTGTGTAAACTAAAAACGTAATCGTATGGTAGTGGTCAATGTTTTAAGTAAATAAAAAGATCGAGTTCTATTTACTTGGTGTAATGAATGTGGCCTAGTGTGTGTATCTGTGAATATCTATGTAGTTAAAAATCCAAAATATTGGTAAGTATTATATGAATAAATTAATTAAGGAGGTTTGTAACAAATGGCTGGAATAATTTAGTAGATGAGAATTTATGGTAATTACCATTTTCGTTAGTCGGTGTCAGAAGGTTTGCCATATCTTCCTCTTGAGTAATAAATTACCTGCACATTTAATTACGTTTTATCATCACTTTCTTCTCATTATTTTCGTATAAGCTATTCGTATTTATGCTCGCACCATAAATTGTTGCAACTGACAAAGGATTGAAACTCATTTATTGTTTTAAAAACTTTGCAAAGAAAGTTGGAACATTAATTATATTTTGCAGTGTAGCTTGGAAATCCAATACTTTGGTCAAACAAATTACTTATACCAATAGAGCGATCCATCACCATGTTCTTTCGCAAAATATTGAAAACGTATATGAAGCGTGCTCTCACCAATATATCAATTCATATCATAAGTTCATGGTTATTTTTTTCTTATACTTATAATACTGTCTAATGAGAATGCGATCCATCAAATAAGCGATAGATTATTTCATATAGCGAGAAAGGTCTACATTTTTTATTAAATCATGAGTTTAGTGAACTATGTAGGTATATTAAAGGCTAATATTGCCCGCGTTTTGAGACTTAGGTTACATTTTTTGCTGTGAAAACTTAATTTTCTTACGTTAATATAACTTCCATAAGAGTTATGCATATATTATTTTAAAATAAGGCGTTCATTATTTAATCAATTGATTGCTTTATGTTGGTCTAATGTTTTGAACGTAGACGGGTAAACAGCTGTGATTTTGACATTTGAAACAGATTAGTACACCAAACTTTTTTTGTATGTATGTATCGAGCTCAATGTGTTTGGAAATCACAATACGTAGTTTTGTGGTTCCCCGAACTAAATCATTAGCGATAGTGTAGCTTTTGTTTGCGATTGATGAAAGAACTTTATTATCGGTTCAGTGGTTCCAGACGTTAACTCCTACACATGTACACAAACGTACTATTTAGAAGAGAATAGATTTCCTTTGGTATTAAAATATTTTGGAATTTCAACATGTTTATCTACAATCATTTATTTGTACTTACATAATGAATATGAACTGTATAACTGAAACATCATTATAAAACTACTATTTTAATGGCCTGAAAGTTTAGACACGGTCTGGGTTTAAATTTTAATTAAGAATTACTACCGTAAAACTAACGCGGTTCCTCACAATTTTGCTCATTAATTTAAGGAATCAAATAATTTCAAACTTCATCACCATAATACGGACGATTTGCTGAATTTCGTGATATAATCGTCCAACAAACTTGTCTAATTTTCACTTTGAAACTTTCAAGAATATACGTACTTATGAGAAGTACAGACTTTCACATTTCATGGTAAAGAAAACATGTGACTGTCCCAAAGTTGGAATAGCATTTGGTATGTACATATATTACCAAAGTCGTCACTGCTTTGATTTTTGACTAAGTTGTTATCACAGCGGCTATTTGCGCCTCGATAAAAAGTTACCTGTCTTTAAAAACTTTTAAAGATTTAAGCTTGGCAACTTTAGATTAAAAATCTCTCAAGACAAAAATAATAATGTTGTTTATATTAATATGATGTAATTCGGATCATGTATGTTCTTTGAACAGTCGCAAAATATAAATAGCAAGACTATATTGCACTGCATTCGTGAACTCCTAAGACTGATTCAATTATAAAGTTTCTGCACACTTGTTTATTGTTTTGATTGCTGTTGTGTTACCTTACAAGAACATTCTACTAATTCCGATCCTGATTAAATTGCACGTAACGTTAGTTTGTACTAACCTTTAGAAGCCGTTGTTTCAAAACCTGAAAGATCATGATGATGATGAAGTATTAATATCAAATATTAAATGGTACTACCCCGGAGCCTATGTCTACAAATTCAGTGGATTAAGTGACAAATTGCTTCCCATTTAGATGTTTGATTTAGTAAACAAGTGATCGACAATTTTGAGCCCGAGGTCAGGAGTAATGGAGTTGGTACAGAGATGCAAAAGGCAAAGGGTAGTCGAGGCGGGTTGGGTTAGGGGTCGATTGAACACGCATTAGAGTATTTCAACTGTAATGTACAAGAGGTTGGAAAAGTTTTAGAGGCACGGATTGTCTTCGTATAGAGATAAACATTTGGATAGATACCTATACGAGTAGATAGAACCTCCATAGTTTGTAGGTATATGTTTGATTGTACGAAACGAAGGAGGCAGATATTTGGCAAGCCCCGAGTGAGCGAGTATATTCATACGCTGAACTAAGCGCTTACATAACGCCACATGATACTAAAAATGTGTCGGCAAAAGTTTATTGTAGTGAGTTAGGTATTATGTACGGCACTGCGATAGAAAGTTCTGCTGAATATTATTGAGATTAATATATTATATATGATTATTGATTAATGCTCAATCCTTCTCCACGTGAGAGGAGGCCTGTGCCCAGCAGTGGGACGATAAAAAGGCTGTAACAGTAATATATTCTTGGTAACTGCGTTTGTATATAGTGTGGTATCTTCTTTTTGACGCGAGAATGATTGCCTATTTTGTAGTTGATTTTAGTGGTCATGTTTTTAAAGTAGCCTAAACGTCAGATTGATTACCAACTAGAAAGTAGGTTTCTACGACGATATTTCGATCCCTTGCTACCCAGACCTATCACGTTCAAGAGATTTCAATGAAATGGGATGAATCCAATGGTTTCGGGTGGGAAAAAAACAATTTAGCTAAAGGGCCAACGGAACCACGTTGATATTTCCCGGTCGCACTTCAATTTTATAAAACTGCTCTATTAAATGTACAATAGCTGTCAATTCAATTTATTGCTTTACGTTCTTTCGTCATAAAACATTTTCACGAAAATGATTTGCGATATTGTGCCGAAATTGAAAACACGTGTTATTTGAAATTATTAAATGGGGCGACGAGTTGTGACGAGGAAGAAAAAACTACCCTTTAAAAGATATGACTTTATTGAATTGATCTTGAAAGGTTCACAATGCACTGGGATATTAAATTACCCGTTATAGTGGCGGCGAATCAAGTTTAGATTTTATCGATATTTCTGTTCCAGCCCAAGTCAGTACAGTGTAAAAATGAATAGGTGCCTAAGTGAGTTGAGCGAACGAAGTTATACGCTCCAGTGACGTTCAAAGTAAGTTTGGGGCTATACATTTGCATCGTAATCTTTATTCACTAAACATTGGCAACTGAGCACCTTTCGTAGTATCTCTGACGTTCGCGGTGACTCATCACAATGTACTTTTTATTGAAAGTAAACAGATTCTTTTGAGATTTTTACGATCATACAAATAAAGGATCACAATAACGCTACATGAAAGGAATCCGTGTTATTGTGTTATCGCTATATAAATTTAAGAAAGACCTTGTGAATTGGGAGCACGGACGCAATTCATTTAAACGTTTCGTCGGGTAAAAGTGGAGAAAGGTGGATTACACGGTTGTGGTGGACGTATTTTTGCTGCGACAAGTGACATTAAAATTCCCAATGTTTTTGAAACGCGTGGGCAGTCTTTTTTCAAAAAGGTTTAAGCTTTAAAAGCGACTTAAATGCCATGTCTGTCTGTGAAGCTTGAAGAAACATAAGTTTATCGTTCATTTATTAAACTCGACTTAAACGGACAGAGCCTCAGGCGCGATTTTAATTGATTGAAAGCATGTCGTATTTCGCAAGTTTTTAGTAAAAGTATTTTAAGGTGAGCAAGTTGAGTGAATGCCGTTGTTATTTTAGCAAAGCATAGTAACTCACTCCAGACGTTAATTTGCGAGGTAACACGTGATGAAGGTCTGACAATGCGGCCCTTGTGACTGGAATTGATGTTGAAAAACTTTAGTAAGTCAGAAACGTACACAGCATTGAACATTATGCGTGTTTTAGTTACAAAGTTACTTGGTTTGCCGCTTAATAATTCATTTTAATGAGTGGTGTTGTTAATGTCCCTTTAGTACAATATAACAGGTAACAACAATTTACGATGGTAGGCTACTTTGTATTGTAAATGCTTGTTACTTTCTACTGCCACTAAAGCGGATGAAGAAGAAATTACTCTGAAGTGCATCGTTGTTGCAGAAGTGTAATTACACGGCACATTTTATGCCTTCGTTCGAGCAAGGGCACGAAATGTAAAGTCTAATTTATTCTAATTCGTTCCATAAAGGCGGAGTATTTACGAATACACGTGTTGTTGAGTCGTCTGGAATTCTTGGGGCTTTCACAACCCCTGTTGAGTGGCGTAGGGTACCAAGTACTTGCTAAGATTTGCTTATAAATACCTACTTAGTGAAGTTCGCTGACGAGTGGCTTCACGGCAAGGTGCCCAAAATCCAATTGTAAAGTTAGCAAATAACCTTTTCGATGGCAAAGGGGTTTGTTTGATGATGTATGAGTAGGTATATCGTGAGCATAGACGAGTATCGGGAGTATTTTGTACAAAGGACACTTTTTAACTTTTAATTAAATTAGCAAATTGTTTCATGTTAATCGATTTTTCATCATTGGGAATGTTAGGGGTGTTTAGGTCATAAAGTGTTCAAATTATTCCAAAAAGGTTTGCTATCGGCATAGTAACTAGTTACCAAAGTTGTTAATTAATTAGGTAAGTTTGTTAATAACGTGAGTAGTGACAGTTATGACTAGTTTTTATGGCAAATTTGTGAACTTTTACGATCGATGGAAGTTAAATTAAAATACAGACATGTAGAAACTTTATTAATTAGGTATTGTTTGAGAAAAGTTTTTTAATTAATATTATTTTATTATATTTATATATTGGTACAATTGGCTCTTAAATTAGCATTTCAATGACAAACATTTGTATTGCACTCCACACTTGAGCGTCTGAAGATTTCGTTGCATATTTTTTGTGCAATTATCATTGTCCGATTATATTATCAAAGCCTTGTTTATCGATGAGAACGATAAATACTGATTTCTGCATCCGTAAAGCTTTCCCGACAAATTATACATGTAAGAGTAGGTAGGTATAGAAGGTGGAATATTCTAGAACTTTAGTGCGGCTTGTTTGGGTTTTCTAACGTTGCGGATGTTTTCCTTTATCGTTTGAGCCCCGTGATAAATTGTACACACATGTTTGGAAACTCGGTGCGGCCGAACTTGCGATATTGTGGGTGTGATTGCGCTCGACATTTAATGCCTCAATTCATACTAAAGTAGCAATCGATAGCCTCCGGAATTTACGTAACAAATACGTTAAGAAAAATATATTTAATATCACGTTTATCTTGTATAAAGGGTTGAGTAGACGTGTGTTCAAAGGTCACCAATATTTCATAGGATTTGTGTAGGTCCTAGATAATAAGGGTGAACCTAGTTCGGTATCAACGATATTTTGATAGCTCTCTAAATAGGTTTGCGGGGAGCAATACAGCAATACAACTCTTCCCTACTAGAAAGATGAATGATTTCCCTTATGATAATTTTTGTTATCTTTCTGCTGAGGTATCTAAAACAAAGCCTTATTTGTAATTGTGTATATTTTTGTATCTTTTGTTAGTGTCATTTAAAAAGACTTAACAGAACATTAATCTTATCTAATCAGTAGTTGTAATTACTCCTTCAACACTGATTCGGGTTATACATCTACTACAAGGATTCCTTGAGAACCTTAAGAGCTATAAAGCAACCAAATTACAATTTGCAATGGTACACAAGTCCCGACAAATTGCTAGGTCACTTCCACGAACTCCGTTTCCACTTCATTTGATTTAATTCCACCTATTTTTATTTAAAGAGATGTCGCTGTTTAAATAATACAAAATTTGTCGTTAATTCAGTGTTTAAACTCACTTTTGTGACATAATTAGAGTGATTGGTTTAACATATTTGGTCAATACATTGAAGTGATTACCTATTCACTACTTGTTCCTGCTCTCGCTTTTACTCGCGTCCTGAGTGAACTATGTACTTTCCACACATTGTTATAAAGTAGCCTATATATTTTTCTGATATATAAGCTAAACTTCTGACAAGTTTCATCCCTGACATAAGCACACACTCACAAGCTGTCACCTTTTTCATTTGTGTGATTTAAAAGTATGATATTTCTGTAGGTACAATTACTAAGATAATGAATCAAGCCGCTGCAGGCATACTATTTCCATCACTACTCAAATCATGAGTAGAAAGTTTTTACACTGGTGGGTGAACTACAACTAAGTTTCGGGCACAATTTAATTTATTTTAATATCGGTTGAAAGGAACATCGAACTTTAATCTGTTTTAAGCCAAAACAGGCAGATAATGAAATTAGGTTGTTAATGGAATTAATTGGGAGAACATTAACGCACATCATTAGATAAAGTGTTGGATAGGCCATGTGAGGGCGACATGGATACAGCTGCTAAATTGATTTTAGTAATTATCCAAATTAGAGCGTGTACTCCCAGGCGCTCAATACCATGGTTTTAGGCTTTCAATACCGTGGCGTTCCAATGAAAGTTATATTGAAAAAAGTTTATTAGGTCATGTAAGTTGTGAATATACGATACCTATGTCGAATAGACTGCTTTCCCAGACTTGAATATTGACTTGAACGTATGCAAAGTGCATATCAGCAGACAATTAAAAACTGGGACTAAAGTCGACTGGGTCAGACGGCAAAAGTCCGCGCGTAATTTTAACAACGGTTTGATAAAAATGATGTACGATTGAATCAATACTTACTTATAGTAACAAAACTCATAAAACAGACCGACAAAACTACAAGCGTCGCTTTTCTGATTGGATACAAAAAGTCCGTTTCCTGAAGTTTAGTATTACGCCAGATAAAAGGCAATAAGTTCGTTCTTGTCGGACGAGACTCGAGTTACAATCATCAGCTATAGGTGTTCAGCCGTGCACCTGTTTCTATCAGGAATGCAGAGATGGAAAAACATTTATATTTTTTGTCTAGAGTATATACTTTAATGATTTTTTTTCTTATTTATTTTTATTGAACTTGTAATAGATGTAATTTAAATTATTTATTTCAAGTTTTGTCAAAAGTTTAGTTGACAATTTGGGTCAGTGTAAGCCACTGCCCCGAAATTTTGAATGCGTATTTAGTCCTATGTCCCGGCTGAAATTCAACTCCTGTTTCAAGTTGTAGTCGCATATTGCACAATATAAAATTACAATTGTATAACCGGTTAACAATATCGAAAGAACATATTTCACGTGAACCGGTAGGCCTCCTTTCACCTTGACCATGAACCATAGTCTCGACATTGAAATTGTGACCTAAGTGTCAACCTTTCACCTGCAACATGCATAGTTATTACCAAGTGTTGCTCAAGAAAATTAAAAACAAAAGAGTAGGCATTTAAAAAGCACTTACAAGTCTTCGAGTTAATTGTACCTGTACTAACCATAAAACTCTATCATTCATAAAAGAAAGAAATTAAGAAAAGGCTTGTTCTTTGAAGTTTATAACGCAATTTGAATGTAATTTGTCGTACCTTTATATTCATCACGGTTTTAGTGACCTTTCTGAACGTAAAATGATTTATTTTTACACCGATGTCGTTATAAGAACAGCTTGTTCGTTCTAATCTTGAAAATTACTGAGTAGATTTTGATACGGTTTTTGTACGGTAATTTACGGAGTGATTTACAAAGTATGTCGAACATGCAAATTACTGGCTGATGTAATTTCAAGTATGTCGATCACTAACACACGGCTGTTGTTCAGTTTTAGGGCGCAGTTCAATTTACGTCAAAATTTATGGCATCTGTTGGTATTACTGGATTCAAGAGCAGCAGTTAACTATTGAAAGGCGAATCTTGAGATCGACATCATACATTACACAAATTCACATGCATGTACCTGCTCACTTGTTACCTTTTCTTGTTTGCAATATCCGTAATATGATAACACAGATATCGCAGGTGCATTCTCCAACCCAGGTACTCCGAAATGCATACCTTCTGTAACTGGTTACCGGCAGATATAAAATTCCAACTACAAAATTCTAGAACGAGCTCTTACAGAAATACCAACGCATCGAATACCAACAAATAGGACATATCTTTTAGACTTACCACTATCTAAATGGGCCATCTCATAAAAATGGAAAATATTTATATCTGCTTTACGATTGTATCTTCGCCAATACTGCGTCGGATGTAATTTCCTTCCATTTTCCTATACAAAGAATATAAACAATATTTCCCTTTTTCTTTTTCCAATACAATTTATGAAGAGGTTTTATGCAAGATCTTGTCTTTTGAATAACGTTGCTTAACTTTGCTTAAGTGAACTGTATTGATATTTTGAAGATTTTTGTGAACCTGTGGCAGTTTTTTCCCTAAAGAGCAATAAATTGAGGTTCGTGAGACAGATGTTTACAAACTTGTTTAACAATTTCATACTAGTAAAGTAGCTGTGAGAATTATAAATTCAAATAATTTTAGTAGATTGTAATTTATAACAAGATGATGATAACGAAGATCAATATAGTGACGTACGTGTTGTGATATGTTAGAGAAAAAAAAAACTAAATGCAACATGATACAATTTAAATCATTTTGTTTTCGAGGTCATTTCCACGCACCCATATTTCATAAATTATCAAAGTACTTTACTGTAGAGCAGGAATAAATCTTGTTTTACAACACTAAAACAAGATTCCATCCATACTCTTTCTTCTTTTCATCACTTGATAAATGAAGCAAAAAGAATAAACTAAAGGAGAATATTAAAAAAAAACATGGCATAAGTATGACCTTTTCGCTTTATAGAGTTATTTTTACACACCATCTTAAGACTGACTCAATTGCTCAGCCGTCTGTGCCTAAAGAATTTCGAAAGCCAAAAGACATAAGTAAAACAAAACATAAAAGTTTCGAGATTCCATTGAAACATTCTGAGAGGAACCGCAACGATTTGGAGAGAACTTCGCTTTTCACGAACCGTTAAAACCTGAAACAAAAACTTAGAAAGCACATTTCAAGATTTATTGAACCAAGACAGAGTTAACAGCAATTTATTCAACGTCTGGGGTCCCTTTAACGATTAATCGACCGCCCCGAAATTTTAACTAGGTTAAACTAAACATCGGTACACGTATTTTAAATACCTACACAAATTGGGTCAACACTTCAAGTAACGAAAGTAATCCAACTGTCACACTAGTGATTATAAGTTTTGGTTCTCCAAGAAAATCGATCGACACTGTTCAGTACAAGTTAATACAGTTCTTTTTTGAAAAGGCATGTGTACCAGGACTGTTGCCCTTGATTTAAATCTATAAATATGTCATTAATAATACGTGTTAGATCCACTATCTAATCACTTAATCCATACAACTCAGGGATTGTGTAGTGATTTATGTTTACTGAGACTGAAAACGACAAACACCATTAATTGAAACTATAAATATATTCGACCTCCACAGTTGTGTAAAAAAAATATCTAAGTATGAGCGAAGAACCTTATTCATCCGTATCGGATGCATTCTCAGGCGTAAGTTCAGAAGATTATTAGCAACTTTAAAACAGAGCGTGAGCTATTAAAGTTAATAACTGGAAACTTTCGCGCGGCACTGCCGCAACCATTAAGCCTTGATATCTTTTACATAAATTTTCTACTACATGGAATCGAATCATTATTGCGTAAGTACTATGCGTTGATGTGTTCTTGATATTCATGAGATAAAATATTAATAAGCTATTCGGAATAACTAGATTTAAAATTAAAGTTAGTGCGGCAGAAATCAATCTATAATTTTGCTTCGACGTTTGTTATTAGATACAGAGCATTAAGACTCATTAGCATTACATTTTTAATATTTCTGTCCGAAAAACAACAGAAATAATTTACGGCGAAAAAATGGCTTTCTTCATTATTTTTGGACGATAATTTGCCTTTAGCAGTGAATTTGGTAGACTGGCTTGCAATAATCTTCTAAATTATTTCCTACCGTAATAGTTTATGATCCACTGGGCAATCTGCAAGCTCCAGGCAAACCTGTATATTACGCAAACATAAAATGTATTACGGAAAAAAAACTGTAGTAACATTTATTGAAAGGTAAATTTTAAAGTAGAATTTATTTCATAACAGCAATGTAAGGTGGATGCATGAATAATATTTTGTTATTTTACCCATTCAGCCTACATTCAGTATTGTTTGCGTATGTGGAACATGCTTATTTCAGTAGGTATATGTTTACATCAGGACTATATTTTTAAATGATTTCGAGTAAAAAATTGGTAGCATGTTTTACGTGATAAACGAAACGTAAACAGTTTTAAAAGAAATAAACGTACAACATCCGTGATTGACATTAGGCAGAACCAATTGACAGTCAAATGTATTAAAATACATTAATGGTGAACGATCAACTAATTCTAGAGTATGTCGACTATTAGTTTCCGTCTAAACGGTCGACTATGTTAATATTCAAATCCGCTTTATGTATTCTAAGTGGGTTATGAGGCATTTCCACTAGGTTACAATAAATATGGAAACGGGCCGTAACGAGATTGGACCCCAATTAACAAATAAGTGAACTGGAAATATCTCGTAGGACTTAGAAGATCCCTTAACGATTATACTAGGCATTATTATGAAGAAGTAGGCCATCTTTGATTGGCCGTATTTCAAATTAAAATATTAAATAGTTTCCTAAGAATCAATTTATGTGAGCTATGCCTTTAAATGAGGCAATTAACATTCATTTGGTATAAATAATAAATGTACTGGGTATTGAACTGAAAAATTCAGTAATTGAATTTAATTATTTTAACATCATCAATTATGACGGTTCGTTTTATTGATGCATAATTTATCCAATTCACGGATACACGGTCATTAAGTATTTAAAATGTCCCATTTTCCAATTATTTATAGCAGATTTTCCTAGAGTGATATAAGTAGCATGCATGCATCTACTTATACCAAACGAATTATACCAAACCTACCTACAATTTATTTACAAGTGGTTTTCAGACTGAAACATCTCTTTTGGTGTTGAGCTGCGGTTCTTAAATGATTGTTGTCTCAATTAGATGTCCTAATTTGTAAGCGTTTTAATTGCCATCTCGTAAACCCTTTCTAAAATTGACATTACGATGTCCCTTGCACTCTACACACTCGTATTAGAGCAGATAAGATAACCTCACACACGATATTGTTGTCAGTTATCACGTGAATGAGACAGTTCATTTAGTATGGAGTACACCTGGTATTTACTGATTATTAGCTAACATATTAAATGGAAAAGTTGGACGATTACAAACAAATTATATTATTTATCAGGTTGTCGGTACGTTTCTTTGATATGTTACCAAATGTTCGTTCAAGTCGATAGAAGCTTAAAAAGTGTATAATTTTTACAGATTGTTTGTCTAGCTATACATCGCGGCTTTATCCACGTCCCTAAGGAGTAGGAGAATCTAGTCTAAATCTTTTACACTAAATATATATTAGTAAAAGATTTAGACTAGATTTTCAAAATCGGTTCAGTAGATCTAGAAATTACCCTTTTATTATATCTATCCTAATGGTAGACTATAACTCGACAAACTATTATTTTAAACGACTAACTAGATTACCTATTGATTGAAACGTCGTGACACTTAAAATCTTTCACAAAATATGGTGACACTATTCAATCAGAGTGAGCGGATATTCAGAATCGATGGGTCTTCTAACAGTCTTGTCACTTTGTAGCAATTTTCCGTTTCATCGCTTTGTGAATGGCATTATAATATTTGACTGTGACTGATATTACGTATGCAGAGAAATAACTGAACTATAATATTTACCAATTGTACGATATTCGGCCATTAGTGCCTTATTGAATAATAATCGTCGAACAATAATACTAATAATCATCCCGTGCTTCGGAGAAGCATATTATAATCATGATCTTATATGAGAACAGCTGCCGTGGCTGACAATCGACTTGTTACAAAAAGTAACAAATTTAATATATCGGAGATAAAAACCTTTACTTTAGAGTGTCATGAAAGAAATATTCCAATGAGTGTTTTCCTCGGCAAGAATTTGATAAGAGAGTACTGAATCTATGCACTATTTTGTATGTATAGTTAGATTAAGAGCTTTCCCCGCGCGCGCCCGTGTGAGTCAGACGGTTGTTTCCGTGTGCTTGTGCTTATAAATTCGTAAAGTTGGTTAAATCTGCATTAATTTGTGTGTGCTATATACATATCTGTAGACGAAAACCTATACCTTAAAACTGTGCCAAAAATAAATAAATTGATACCTAGTGAACAACGTGTAATCACAAAATAAACAAAATAGGAAGAAAGAAAAACGTGCAGTGTTTGTGTCCGTGACATTGACATACAATGCAAGGACATTAGTCACAGCGTCGAACCAGTCGAACGAACATTGTTTATCTACAGAACAGGTTTTTCGTCTTACATTCTAACGCTCGCCTGGTCTAGCGGTATCGCAAGACTATTACCGTGGGAGTGGTTGGGGGTTCGGACCCAGCTTTGCAGGCAACCACTTTTTGTATTTTTTTTTTTTTCATTTTTATTCTCGTTTTTGCTTCATTATATACTAAAACATGTCAAAGAGAACATCTTCAAATAAGCCAAGAGAAATGCATTACGATTCTGACCCGGAAGTAAATTCAGCCATAACACCACTATCACCATTACAAAATCTCTCTATATCACACAGAGATTCAAACGCAAGTATCAACAGGATGATGACATAAGCGACCTCTTGGGAGAGATTAGAAAACTGATGTCGGATTTTACTGACAATCAAGATAAGAAGTATAAAGCATTAATGAGTGCTGTAAATGATATAAAGAACCAAAATACTGAGATTCAGAAGACTACCCAATTCTTATCAGACAAATATGATGAATTACTACTTAAGATGAATCAGCTGGAGAAGGAAAACAAAGAAAAACTAGCTTACATACAAATTCTTGAAGAGAAAATAGAAAATTTAGAAACTTTTTATAAATCTTCTAGCCTGGAAATTAGAAATTTACCCTTAGACAAATCTGAGAGCAAAATTAACCTATGTGAGACCTTAATAAACACAGGTAAGGTTCTGAACGTCCCACTACAAAAGTCAGAGATACGAGATATTTACCGCCTGAAGTCCAAATCTGGGAAGTCTAGTGGTACCATAGTGGTTGACTTGTCCTCAGTTATTGCTAAAGATAATCTCCTGCAAGCCTTTAAAATGTATAACAAGAAAAATGCTGCAAACAAACTATCCTCAAAAGATATACTGTTGGACGGTCCAATACAACCTATCTACATGTCTGAGAATTTGACAGCCAAAAAGAGGCGACTATTTTATCTCGCACGAGAGAAAGCGAAAACACTAGAATATACGTACTGCTGGGTCTCACACGGAAGGATCTTTCTGAGAAAAAAGGAGGGTATACCCGCAATACGTATCGACTCCGAAAAGGATCTCGGCAAGTTACAACTAAATAAAGAATGACTAAGTACCAACAGTAGTCATGTTTTCCTTCCTGTTACAATCAATTTTTGCATGCCCTTTTCTTATAAAAATCCAATATTAATTGTCAGAATAATTACTGAAATCTTCTTACATTGTAAATTTAATCCGGTGGCTACTTTTATAATAACATACAAACATACATACATATGCACACATACCTATTATGTTACCAAATATACACATACACTCATTACATAAAACCAACACATACAGGTCTGAACACAATTACGATACTATTAAACAGAAGCAAACTACCCTTTATGAGCCCACAGCCTCAATACAAATTCAGAACTCCGGAACAGATGAAATTAAGCAGGCCGGACACTGGCACCACTAGCATCTATATTACATTAAAAGATCTATTGCACCGGGACATATACTCCTTAAGCAAGCTAAATGATGAACTTTGATTCTATATCTAATGAAATAGATGCTATTGGCACGGCTCCGTGCTATATTTGTAAACCCGGCCGGTGTGATAATATTTTAAATGTAACTAGTAATTCAATAAAAATACTTCATATCAACATACGCAGCGTAAACCGAAACTTTGATGAACTCAATGTGTTTTTACAGAACACAAACATATTACCAGAAATATTAGTTCTATCCGAGTGCTGGTTAAGTAAAACACCAACCATTCCATCACTTGAGGGCTATGCAAGCTATTATACAACAAATAATATAAATCAAAATGATGGTATTATTGTCTATGTCAGATTGTCGCTACCACATATTATTATTGAACCGCTTGTTCTAGACGCAAACTGTTTAATTTGCAAAGTGGATACCGCAAGTCTCGTGATAATTGCCTTGTATCGCCCTCCGTGTAACCGCAACATTAATAACTTTCTTAATGGTTTGGATAGCACCCTTTCATCCATATCAAACTATAAAAACATGGTTCTCATTGGTGATATTAATATTAATATTATTCCAACAGATTTGAATCAACAGGCAAACGAATATCTTAATTTGACGTCATTGCACGGTCTTTTACCTACCCACAATTTGCCCACCCGTGGTAAGAGTTGCCTAGACCATATTTTACTAAAATCAGATTTGAAAACTGTCACATTGGTATTTGAAACTTTTATAACCGATCATGCGCCTGTTTTAATTAGTATTGAAAACACATTAAAAAGACCCAAACACAATAATAGTATCGTGAAAGTGGACTATTCATCGGTTTTTGCAGCTGTACTGGACACTGATTTCAGCCCAGTAAAGAATATGTGTGATGCGGAGGTTGCGGCTGATGTGTTAGTCTCAATGATTAGGTCAATAATCCTTAGTCATTCAATTACACAGCGAATTCCTTCAAAGCTTCGGATCATTAAGCCATGGATAACCAACGGTCTTCTACGATGTATTCGCAATCGTGACTCAATGTGTCGAAAGTTGCAGAACGAACCTGACAACCATATCTTGAAACTGACATATATCAGATACCGGAATTTCTGCAACAAACTTCTTAAAAGGCTGAAACACGCATACGAAAAAATTGAATTTCGGAAAGCTCAAAACAATCCTAAAAAAACATGGAAGCTGATTAAAAATATCACAAACTCTGAGTGCTCAAAAAGTTCTTCTAACGAACTTCTTAACATAGAGACTGATAAAATTGCATCTGTTAATAAGGTTAACGAATATTTTTCTAGCATAGGTAGTAAACTAGCACAAAATTCGGTGTTTCTTCCGGCTATACACCAGACGAAAACACTATTGTCAACTCTTTCGTACTTATGCCGACCGACGAATGTGAGGTTGAAGCAATTGTCCGTGGCTTACGTGCAGATACAGCTATTGGCTGGGACACCATTCCAACAAAATTACTACAGGAGTGTTCAAGCACCCTAGTCCCGGTAATAACACATATTTGTAACATCTCAATGTCGAGTGGTACTTTCCTAAACCATTTAAAAGGGCTATTGTCCACCCTATCTTCAAGAGTGGGAACAGAGACAGTGTAAATAATTATAGACCAATATCTGTATTGCCCGCCATGTCCAAAGTTTTGGAAAAATTATTAAATACGCGTCTTATAAATTTCTTAGAGAAAACAATATTCTAGCATCAAACCAATTCGGTTTCAGACATGGTAAATCAACGGAGGATGCTGTGGCTTATCTGGTCGATCGAGTAGTTGACTGTCTCGATAACAGACAGAAATGCCTAGGCATCTTCCTTGATCTTACAAAAGCATTTGACACTGTCTCTGTTCCACTCCTCTTGATAAAGATGGAAATGATGGGAATCCGAGGATATGCTCTCCGGATTTTCAGTGACTATCTTTCTGGGAGGACTCAGTCAGTAAAATAGACCGTTTTATTAGTGAAAGTGCCTCTCTAAATTTCGGCGTACCGCAGGGCTCGGTCCTGGGCCCCACCCTCTTCCTTCTCTACATTAACTCCTTATGTAAACTTAACATCCCTAATTGCGCCATCTGTAGCTATGCTGATGACACGGCTTTGCTTATACGTGGAAATGATTGGGTTGAGGTGTTTGCTAGAGCCGAGCACACTTTAAGTCGTGTAATGCACTGGCTGTCCAAGAACCTCTTAACCCTGAACCTTGACAAAACCACCTACCTAACCTTTTCGCTGACAACATCCACTCAACCAACCGCAGATTCATTCGTCCTAAAAGCACATTCTTGCGAGCCAAGTAATTTACCTACACCCTGTAGCTGTACCACCTTAGCTAGATCGTCCCAAATTAAATATCTAGGTGTACATATTGATGACTTACTCAGTTGGAGATGTCATCTAACTAGTCTTACCTCTCGTGTCCGTAAGGTGATATACATTTTTAAAAAACTGCGCCATTCTACTGACTTTAACACCTTAAAAACTGTATACTGCGCTCTGTGTCAGTCTATTCTGAGCTATTGTATATCCGTTTGGGGAGGGGCTGCTAAGACGCACTTATTGGCCCTGGAGCGGGCACAAAGAGCTGTACTCAAAGTAATGACTTTTAAACCTTTTAGGTACCCGACATCTCAACTCTATGATAACTGTCAAATTCTTACTGTGAGACAGCTCTTTGTGCTTGCAACAATTGCAAGAAAGCATATTTCTTTGGAATATAACGCAAACGTTATCAAAAAACGTCGGTCACATAAGGTATGTCATACTCCGGCTTTTAGGAGCTCCCTGGCTGCACGGCACCATAATGTAATCAGCGGACATTTATATAACATCCTAAACGAACACTGCAAAATTTATCCATTGTCTAGATCTGAATGCAAAGGAAAGTATCTCAATGGCTCTTAACTAAAACCTATGCTGAAACTGAAGACCTAGTAAAATTAACAATACTATAATAGGATTTATGTCATACATTATTACGTATCTCACTCACACCCACACATTCACTCTAGAAACGACACATCACCTACACGCCACACTTTACACTCGCTCCTCTCCCGCAACACACACACGCGCACACACACCCTGACACACCCTCACACACCCTCTCACACACCCTCACACACACACACACAAAGCTAGCATCCGTAAGCCACCAAAATGCATGCACTTTACCTTATTAATAATATAGAATACTTATATAAAATTTGTTAAATCTTTAGACTTTTTCACGCCAACTCACATGAACTGTAACTAATACTACTGAATCATTTGTATTGCGAGGGCCCTGGTACTCAAAACTCAAGTTAAATCTTACCTTGAGTACCAGAGTTCAACAAAAAAAATTTTGTGTACCTGTATTAGTGTATAGTGTTTTGTTTGTAATGTGTACTTTTATATGGAAAATAAATATTATTATTATTATTATTATTTTGTATGTCTTTTTCCGACCACGGGACTACAGAGTCCCGGATTTTTGGAAGGCGAACGTGGGGCCGAAGCCAACACGCTGAAGCCCTTTTGAGACAACTTTAATGAAATGGTGACACAAAACCGACGATTATCCCTGTATACACTATAGAAATGTACCCAAGGACAATCCCCGGTTCTGTGCTAAACTATTGCTAACTATGGATGAAGACTACTTGGGCTATTGTGATGGGATGCTAATGGACTAGGAATGGGGAAACTACGGGAACTATGGCACCTGCCGATGACAATGTATTAAATACATGTTAAAATGGCAGGTGGAGACTCGCCAACTCACTTACTGGGCCCCCGGGAATCAGTCACTGAAAAGCAACAAGAGGGCAACAGGGACATGAGCGGCTGAGAAGGGTGAGGATACCTCGGCGGACTTTAAACGCAGATCACGCGCTCCCTGTGGGTCCAGCATCACCGGCCCACTCGCCACTTACCACGAGGCACCTACCCTCCGAGCATTGCTCTAGCGACTCCACTCTGACCGGCCGATGAAGGCAAGCCAAGAGGTGGGAGACCTATCCCCCGTCATGCTTCACTCCGGCAAGCCGGAGATGGGGGACAGTATACTCTCCCTGGAGCACTCGGATATATAGCCCCGCGGGGTCGCTACTCCCCGTCATCCGCCTCAGATGCCCTATTATTATTATTAAAACTATTCTGACTTAAAGAACAAACTTGGCAAAGAGTTCGAAACTCCACAGTAGTTTGTAATAAGGTCTACTTTTCAATTAAAGTAAGAAACTTCCAAAGTATTATTGTTGTTTTGAAAGTTTTTATTATGAAAAGGTATCAATGTTTGACTGTGTTCGGAGGTATTGTTAAAGGTTAAAGACAATGTCTTTGTTATGAAAGGTAAGTGTTCCATGGTTTCAAGAGGTTCATTACAAAGCATCCTTTGTCATATAATAATGATAATAATATTTTCTCACGATGTGAAGTTCTGTTTGTACAGGACATCCTCTTTGGAACAAAATGAACGTCTTTGGTGGAAAAATAAATAAAAATATTCGGATAAAAATAAGAATGAGTTGAGTATTCATTAAAATATAGACAAAATACAATTTTGACAATATAAAAGATAGCTACAATATATAAAGCAATCTAGAGCGCAATTAAAATTAATGAAATAAATGGTTAATTTCAGTACACGTGGCGTTAGCATTATTTTAATCTACATAAAGCCCTTGAGCCGCAAACATGTATATTGTAGCCTAATACAAAGCAGGATAGACATCTTAATTTAATTTATTCAGTAATTAGTACAATGGGATGTGTTACTTCACTAATCTCCTCTTTAAAATTCTCTCTCGGGTACCCAAATCGACGACATGAAGGAAAATAATGACCACAACATTATATGGGTTTCATTTGTTTAGAAATTGACTAATACTGTACATACCTACATATATGTGGGTACATCTCGTAACATACATGTACTTGTAAGCAGGCACATACTGGAGATATCACGACTTTTTACCAAAATTTCAATTCTATAAATAGACGCCTATTTTACCCGTACAAAAGCTTTGAATTCATTTCCTCTTGTCGATGGGTTCTAAATATAGAAGGACGGAATTAGAACATAAATGAATTAGCAGTTCCAAATTAACGAGTACTCTTATATCCTTTTCTGAAATGTAAATAAAACATCAAGTTGACGGGTAACTGTTTGTGAGAAAAATACAAAAAGCTTATTCGCATTAGCTTAATTGCTTAACCTATATCTTAAAGAAGTATGTTTTTCATTACAACTGTGACTCACAAACTTAGAACAAGTTCGAATCCCAAACCGAAAGGATTTGAAAACTTTAGTGTTTTGCGTTACAAAACTTTTAAACCTTCAAGAAGTTTTAAAGAACAAAGTAATATATTGTACATACAAATGTGAAATGTACATACTGTAATTAAGCTAAGAGCATAGTGGTTCTCGTCCGTTAGGAATATATTTGAACAACTTTATTGAAGTGCTATACCTAATAATATTAAAATATTCATATAAGTCAAAAGACACCCAAAGAGTCCAGACGGGATTGGGTTAAACCTCTTTATACAGATTTATTTTCGGGCCTACAATAATTTGGTTTCTGAAAGAATTTTCCTTATAGCTCTAAACAGATTATGAGCAACTGAGTTAGGGCTCTCTTTTTATGTGCTGTGTTTTTTGGTTAAAATCCTTATAGGTGTTAAATAAAATCAGCGAAGAAATTTTGAAGTACCTACTAAATTTTTAATAGGTATTTATGTATCGATCTTATTAGACCCTAAATTCCCAATACATCCGATCTAGTTCTTATCTCTGTTTATTCGGTGTTATGAGATAACTTCTGTTTCCATTATGTTCAGAATACCACGTTAGTACGTGTATGCTAGTCGTGTGAGTGAAGCAACTTAATTGGATATGGAAACGTTATTTAGTGAATATCAGTTTCCAATGTTCCGTTACACGGATGTTATTGACAATGTTAATTGTGCGCTTACAAAGGCTGTTTGTTGATTATGAAGTGTGTTTGTGTTATTTTGTATGCTCTTTTTAATATACTT
Source organism: Helicoverpa armigera (assembly GCF_030705265.1). Classification (NCBI taxonomy): domain Eukaryota; kingdom Metazoa; phylum Arthropoda; class Insecta; order Lepidoptera; family Noctuidae; genus Helicoverpa; species Helicoverpa armigera. The sequence continues at coordinate 5,693,372 of NC_087123.1, read as the reverse complement.
CTGTTATAATATAATGTATTTACTACCTCATAAATCTGAGATATTGTCAATCAATTCTGATATTGTGAAGTAGGTACATAAATTGTTTCCAAATCTACATTTCTCACGATTGCTCTGCACTTAAATATACATGGTGGTTCGTTCACAATCACATTAAATCCTATCGCATATACTTTATGATATCTATGGGGAATTGTAAAAAAAATACCTAATCCATTCAGTTGTTTAGCCACAGGAGCCATTTTTCGTTTTTATAATTTACAACATCATGTGTAAAGTAGAGATAAAGTTAGGAGTATCGAATGATCTGATCAATGTCTCAATGTATCAAGTTTTTGTCACTTATCACGTTATCTTACTGTCTATCATACCTCTATTAATAGATATTGGCCCAGACCACCCTTCATCAAGATGTACTAAACAATTCCATTACCGATCCGGTCATCGTGACAGTGTATCAGGAAACCAATGTACCGTTGTCGGCCACAAGATGATATTATGATGAATGTGACAAAGACGTATTGTTTCCTTTGGCATTATATCGCGGCTGATACGAAACTGGGTCATTACCGAAGTTAACTGATCAACTGGTTTATGCTCGTTGGAGAGAATATGCAGGTAAAATGTGGAATACTGGGCATGTGTGTGCCAATCAACGTTGATATATTTTTATACAAGTGTAAATATATAGAGATACGAATAAAATATACACAGCGTTCTGAAGATAAAATACATACAAACTGTCTATACCTGTCAGGCTTTCAGGCCCAAAGCTGCAGAGCTGATTTAAATGTTTGGTCCATCAGGTCCATAGAGAATCAAGAGCCTGAGATAGGCAATGGCTACTACTTTTAACGGTGAAACATCTATTTAGATAAGTACTCCGAAATACAAAATCGGTTCACACAATGATTTAAATACCTACGTCGTTATGGAAATCAATACAAATTGTATCTGTTATTTTCGATCCTTATCATTTCAGATTTCTGAAAATGACTTTGGTACTACTTATAAAGGAAAATTGCTATTGACATGAAGATGTCAATAAATCCTTTACTGTTATAAAATGAAGGGTATTGCGTGGGTTTTATGATCTTCAAAAGATTTGTCACAAAGACCTAATTCTGGGCTTGCAGCCTTTTGTGTATTATGTAGCACGTGTAAAAGTTCTTATTAATGTAACAAGTTCTTGAAAATAACAAAAGTTTGTGTATCTATTCTAATGTAATAAAGTTTGGAAAGTTCGTTTATTTAATTGGACCTGTTAGTAAAAAATCTTTTAGTGTTCCTACTAGGGTCCTTTTTATCTGGATGTGAAGTAGCTCTCACAGGAGGCGGGCGAAACCTGCCACGGGGGCCAGTAAAATATAAGCTATAAGCGTTGCTACGGCCTTTGAATCTTACTGCCAACCTATATATTTAAAGTACCAATACCGAGAGAGATACCAAGTGTAATAATAGCACAAGACCATTAAAAATCGGTACCTACCATACATTTCTAATAAAATTCTCAACTGGGTATTGATTGATAACTCTTGAAAAAGATCTGTTCTAAAGCACACGTGAACAAAGGTACATCAATTATTGTTATTTTAATAATATCTAAGATATTTATGTTTATACAGTATACACTATATTATCATTTAAATAATCTATTTGTGGTAAATGTAGTTTAGTTATTTTTCAAATATTTAATCTACTACACAAATAATTGATGCCACTGTTTGATAAATGGCCAAGAATCTTTAATTTCTTACAAACAACATCGGATTAAATAAGAAAACAATTACGATTCACCTAATCTTAGCTCACGCTGTTACTCTAATAAATTCTACGCACGAAACACTGTAAAAGCTTTGTTGTGTTAAATGAAAAATATAAAATTTGCTTTAACATTTCGCAGTAAAATATGATTTATAGTATCGAAATTTTTTCCCGTAGCTAGTCCTTGATATGAGCGACATGTTGAATTCAATGCGTCAAATAGAAAGCGAGGTATCGGATTTGTCACAATAGAGTCGTTCCGTTGATTGCGACCCGTTCTCATTGTACCGTTTCACTTCAATGGGCCCAGTTATATCAATAGATGGCGGACTATCAATTTCTGTTAAGTATCATTGTAACGCGTACGTTTCCGTGGGGAATAGCAAACATGTATCAGACAGTCGATAGACTCTCAAAGTTTGCCACACTTCTATAACTATTGAAAAGTACAGGGAAGCCCACTGCACCCTGAGCGTGTCAATATTTCCATTCCAGTTTGAAGATTTCAAATAGAGTTCGATACCGGAGAAGTTTAGTTTGAAATTCGACCACCTAACTCGATTCGAGCATACCGGCAAGCTAAGATTTTCACTACAGAATTGACCGTTATTGTGTCAAGGAAGAACTGATATCGAATCTTGTGTATTAACGAAAAGGATTTTACGAAAGCGGGCGATTTTTCTGTAGGGTAAATGTATCGCCAAATTTGTAAAGGAGAAAGCATTAGAGCTGACGGTGGTTCTGCATTATCAAGATATCGGATTTACCAGAAGCGGCTTTAGGTTTATACGTAGATATGTTCGTTTGTTTGTATCGTTCTACAAAATAAACGGGCGAATCGATTTTAGCGGGCAGCCGTTCCGATGATTTGTCTTGGTCACGCGAATGACGTGCGACGAGATATCCTGTCAGAACACCGAATTGAGGTCGTTTTGAATCGTATTACAAAAAGCTCTGCGCTGTGTTTTCTTTTCACCTTGCATTGCATTAGTGGGTACAGACTGAAAAATTGAGATTGATTTGAGGACAGCGTCTGCGTTAGGGTTACAAAATGAAATAGCAAAAGAAAGAAAAGATATTCGCATTTGACACGAAAAGGCAGAATACAAAACTTTTGGACACTAACGAAGGTTATAATACCAACGCTAGAAATGTAGCATTTTTGGCCGAACCTTTAGGTATCTCAGTAAAATATAATCAACCTCATTAGTGTTAAGAAATACGACGTGGATGTCAAATAAGGCGAGAAATTCTTATGTTTTATCATATACTGTTCTAAAATATTTCAAAGCAGTAATTTCAAATTGTAGGAGTCCTATACTGCGTCCCTACTTAGGAGTCCTAAATTCAACCTGAAATGAGACTCACAAAGTTGTATAATTATGTGCATAATTTTAGTGCGCTAAGTGATTTCAAACCGCTATCTGTTTACCAACATTGTTGTGGATATAACCTATCAAAGACGGCCGTTGTTTCCCCAAACAGATTTAAGTGGTATATATTTAGTAAGCAATTAGGCGAGTAGATTGTCGTGAAATGCTTGTGCAATTTTTGAGTTAAGGGTTTTTGCAGTTTATGTATTCGGGTTTCGGTCATTTTTGTGTATAATAATTCCGATTTCCACTGGTTTTAAACTAAACAATACCAATCACGGATATCATAATTCAGCTGGTTTTAGCTTTATAAATAAGGTGTTCTTGAAGAGCTAATTTCCTAGATTTCTGCTTACTACTTTAACGAATACGGTCGTGAAGTTACTTCTTTTTAATAATAGTAGATTACGCCAAGACGTCGTTCAAGGAAGTCACTTTTTTCCTAAAGAACATAATTAACTTAAAATTTAATCCCGCCTTAAACGGTTTTCTTTGATTTTTTGCGCAAACTACAAAGTGTCTGTAAATGACAGCTACAGGGGTTGAACACAGCATGGTTCTCGCTCACAAAATGTCATTCTTTTTAACCGACCTCAAAAATAGAAGAGGTTTCGGATGTGGCTTGTTTATTTCATATTAAATTCTGTGTTCACAAGTATTTGAGAACAACATTATCAATTATAACTGTACATTAGTCATGCAAATCAGAGATCTAACTACTTATATTTGAATTATAAACAAACATTGGGTCATAATTTCAATATTTCTTCTTAATTTTTGCCTCCGAACTGCACCAGTATAAAATAGGGCATTTTAAATGATTTAGCAGAAGATCCCCGCAGTCTCCACAGCTTTAATTATACCTGTAACAATACGAAAATAAATCGCAATCACAGTGCCCTGTCTGAACGTCACGAAGGATGCAAGGCAAAGGCGAGATACGGCCATTAGCATTTATATTAACCCTTAAGAAAACAGGTTTGTGGAAATTAAACTAAATTAGATTAAACCCCTATTCCTTTCTTAACGCACTTTACAGTTGTTTTATTTAAGAGTAAAAGGTTATCAAACGACAAGACAAACATAAACTGTAGATAAGTCTAGATGTCACACAAATGACACGTCTTTGAACCCACGTATGCATGAGGTCAGTGAAAACACGAAATGATGTAAAACACATACGATTATGTAGTTATTAATGAATATCATGTCCATACGGTGAGTACAAGCTTGACAATGATTGAATACCACTTTCTGTGTTCAACATGTGTTGCAGTGTATTATGAATGCATTTGTAAAGTGGCGCATCGTATTTGAGCTCCAGAATAACGTGGTACCTACTTTCTAAAATGTACGAAATTCTAGCGCGTAAGAACTACTAGATTAGCTGCTACTGTAAGAGATTAAAAGGTAAAGTATATTTGTTTTATGTCTAGAAGAATTTACATTTGCTTTCACACTTGCATATAATGTCTAGTTATTCTTATTTCAAATTCTCTGTATCACTTAGAGGTGAGTTTGAGGAATTAGATTTACCCGTCTCACATCCGTCAACTGACTGCACCATTGCTGATAAGCCTTCTAAATCTTCCGAAGTAGGGGTGAAGATTCACGACTTACAAGCACTATCAATCATTCTCTGATTGGTATGAATACAGTCTTGATGACCGTTCGTGTAAAGGACATCGGTATGCACGGCCAGACTATAATTATGTTAACATTCACCAATGTATCGTCGTACGTCTTACGTGCACATTGTATAGTCCGCAAATCTAGGAACTTATCTTCGAATACATTTTTATATCCATGTATTAAAATTTGTTATAGTAAAGTAAGATTACAACTTTAATTTAATGAACTGAAGTGTCTTTGTTAGGTACCGCAAAACTTTTAACCCGATATTAAATTCAATATTCTTCTTCCTAGATTTGTTGGGGTCGGCTTACATTCTGTCTGGATGCAGATCAGATTGAGCGACTGACTATATGACCTCCTCAACCCAGTTACCTGAGCAACTCGATACCCTTTGGTAAATCTGGCTCTTGGAATGCCTGGTTTCTGACTACTTTTGACGCCAAATATGAAATGGCAGCAATAACTCATCATCCTCCGAGCCTTTTCCCAATCATGTTGGGGCCGACTTCCAGTCTAACCGGATTCAGCTGAGTACCAGTGCTTTACAAGAAGCGACTGCCTATCTGACCTCCTCAACCCAGTTACCCGGGCAACCCGATACCTCTTGGTTAGACTGGTGTCAGACTTACTGGCTTCTGACTACCCGTAACGACTGCCAAGGATGTTCAATGACAGCCGGGACCTACAGTTTAACGTGCCATCCGAAACACAGCCAATGGTGTCTAAGACATACTTAGAAAGTACATACAAACTTCGAAAAGTTGTATTGGTACTTGCCTGACCTGGGATCGAACCCGCGCCCTCATACTTGAGAGGTTGGTCCTTTACCCACTAGGCCACCACGACTTTTTTCAGCAATAACTGTAAAATCCAAATATTGTTATTATATACTGCTTCATATGCTGCAAACGATCAACTGAGTGTGAGTGCAGTTAATGCAAGTACGTGCGACATAACGGCACGGATTACCTTTGCATGTATATTACCAACAAGAGCTTATAAATGGCTCCATTCCATATCTAGGTTAGTATTTCGAATAGATTGCATGGACAGCTAATCTAGACATTCGTTAAACCATAGGGAAATAACGTCGTGGCTGTTAAATTTTATGCGCAACCTAATTTAGATGCTAGGTTAATATTAATAGAGGTCGTTTTGAACTGTCACTGTGTTTTACACGAAGAAAGGTTGAAGTTAAGAGTATGCGTGAAATAAATTATAAAAATTACTTATTTAGGTTGACGTAGGCCTTCGCAATTATACCTATTAAAACATTATTATAACCTGTATTACCTTTAATTGACAATGCCTTTTTAATTCCACAAACGTTGCAAACAAACATTTTAGTTTATTATGTATTCTTAGTAGCTATAAATCTCTTTGTAAAAAAAATTATATTGTCTCAGAAATGAAAATAGACAATCATATTTGCATATTTAAATAAAATGTTTGAAGGTAAAGATGTTAGATATGTTTAAATCAATCTTCTGATATCAATCACAAGAGAGGGCAGACGACTGACAAATAGGGCAAAAAGAAGGTCAATATATATGTGATCCAAACCAAAATGAAAATAATATTACTTATTTATGGAAATAAATCTGGTTTTGAATAAAATAAAAATTGCAAGAAAAATCCTACCTACTAATATTGTAAAATGAGAAAGATTGTAAATACCTGAGGCGACAAAGTTATAACTTTAACATTAAAATATATATATTTATATATATGATATTTATATGACATTATGTACAAGTTGTATAGATGTATGATTATTCTTTCACGATACATCTACAAAATGGATTTTGATGAAACTTGGTTGACAGTATAATATAGCTTACTATATTGTGCATGTCAAAATAATTATAAGCCTACTCAACTGATTTATCAATTTACGGGAAGATGTTCCCTCGGAACAAAGGTGAAATCGCCGACCGAAGTTAGTATCGAATAAAGAAGTACTTAAACACTTTTCATATTATTATCTCTGAGGAAAGTCTCGACGCCAACGTACGATTAAAGTCGTGTTGGTATAGTTATGTAAGTACATAATACGGAGGTATGTACAGAAAGTATTAGAAAACCTAATAAAGTAATACCGAGAAATGAAAATGAATTGTCAATTTTCCACGTAGTAGGGTTCACTTAGTTATAAAACTCGTAGGAATAGCTTCGTGTAGTTCGATATTTTAGCGATTTTACTCTGAGAAACTGAATGTGCTACCAGATATATTTTTTAGAGTTCATTTATTCTGGCTTAAAATTGCAAAAGCACTTTTTCAAAATTATGCTGTTATGTTTATTCTACAAAGTACAATGAAAAACAAAACATTATGTAAGCGTATTTTCCTTATATATTTATTATATTATCATCACAAACGTCGGGAGCAATGACATACCAAAACTCGGCGTCAAAATAAAAAAAGAGATTTAGCACTAAGGTAATATAGCGTCGGGAAATAGGAAAATTGGAAGGCGATGACTCAGCAACTTCTCACTCTACGTTTACGAAATATTCTGATCTTTAAACGGAAATTGTTAAACGCCAAATTTCACATACTTGACGGCTTGGTAAAATTTATGGTAGAATTTCATGTAATCAGTCATTTATGTGGGAAATTTTAAATGCTGGTCTATGGAATGTGGGACTACGTTTGTGGCTAAGAAAAAAACGAATCTTTATATTTTGGACCCACTAACGAAGTACATTATATCGATTGTGTCTCTATTTTCTAACCAACAGATTTTATAGCGCCTGTTATTAAACAATAACAGCTTCATTAATGACTACACACACAACGCTATCAAATTTATAACGTGAACGGATTAGCGTTAAATTTCCTGTGCATTATGCTAGTAAACAAAACAAGTTTTCGAACCACATATCCCGAAAACAGTAAGAAATGCCTTCTATATTATAGGCCTTTGTTTGTAGTGCTAACCCAAGATCCTCGACGGGCATAATTTTGTCGACTGAACGAAATCGTCTTTTGTTACTACTCAAATATTGACTTTAGAGAAAATGACAATAAATTCCCTGAACTTGCGGGTTTAATACGCCCTCTTGGGTTTAGTAATAGATGGGGGTGCCTATTTAAAGGAAAATCATTTCAGACGGCAATGTCTATATTGAATGGGAACCTAATAATAAGGATGAGCTCCGAAATGGCGTTGGAATTCGTTCAAAGTTACCTACAAATAAACGCCCGAATATAATTCCAGGAAAAAATTGAATTGCAGTGCTTTTGTGGAAATTGTAAACATATGAATCTGTGCTTTTTTTGTTGCCTTTCCAGAGTTGCAAAGCGGATTGAACATCGACTGATTGCGCAAAGCAAACGCAAAAGCGATTGCTCTTAAATCATCGATAGGTAACAACTTTTCAATGCATTTACGGGTGTTTCACATCACTTTTATTTATTTTTGAGTATTGGAAAAATAATTCCGTATGTGTCGTTTTCATGATTTATCGTCAACATTTTTTGTGTAATAAGTTATCCATATCTACATTCTCCAATTAATCGGTAGGTGAGAAACTATCGTTCAATAGTAATTGCTTCTGCCGTTGACAATCTACTTTTACGTTTCGGGCAGGAAATTAAGTAGTGGATAATAGGCATGCCAGTCTTTATCTACTCGAATACTAAATTACTTTTGCCAAAGCCGAAACGAGAAACATTACGTTTGCATGTGTGCGTAAACAGTTTATATGTGTGTTTGCTTAACGATTCACATACAAAACGTGTGGACTGATTTAGCGGGTTTTGTTTGAATGCTTAAAGAGGTGACGATTAGCTAAGCAAATGTTTGTTTAACACGTTTTTCGAGTTGTTTTATTGCATACTCGTTCTGATAACGTTAATTTATAACCTACATTAGAATTTTTATTCATTTAATGGTTTCAAAAACCATTTATGAATGAGTTTGTGAACCCGTAAAAAATCTGGAGCTTACCTTAATTAAAACAAAAAAGGTGTCAATACCAACCTATTTTCATACCTTTCTTATGATCTATCTCGTCTAGACTCGAGTACATCTTCACAAGGGTTCTTTTAAAAAATCTTTTACCGTCAAATCCTAGTGCCATTAGAATTTCATATCTGAATCTGAGGATTTCAAGATAACGTGCGTTCATTCGCGGGTTACCCCGTACCTTCTACCTCACGCAATGTTGGCAATCGATAATCCATTGACCCTTGTAATGCTGACAAAATTACTATTTTCATGATCGATAATGGTTAAATATGGTTTGATAATGTATTAATAACTTTATTGAGAGCTATTTTTATGGTGTAGGGTTATTTATAATTTTTAATTTATTTTGTTAGTTTAATCTGATACAGGATATTTAATAAAGTTGCTTAAACATGTAATGGAAGTTTTTTATATTTATTTTATTAACATTAATACAGGTTTTGTCTCGTTAGTGAAAAAAAAACAGAAATAAATGAATGAAAAACAACTCTTTTGTCTCAAATGAACCTACAAAATACATCACACAAACGTCCTTGACTAAAACTATTCTTTTTATTATCCCATCATCTAAGGCAGGCCGGAAGAGTTCAAACGAATGATAAGACAAGGAAATAAAGGGTTAGAACCCCCAGTCTGATGGATATGGGGTCTGGCGTATTTACGAATGACATATTTTTCCTGAGGGGAATAAACTGAGTTACAGACGTAATATTTTTCTTAGCATGCAAACTTTACGAAGCTTTATTCGATGTTTAGAGGCACTTAACAATCGTGACTGTTTTGTTTGTTTTTCTTTTTTTTTTTAAAGTCCTACACGGGAATATAAATAAACCCAGTTACTACTGTTTTAAAATACCTACACACCCTCACACATGATTATACATTCTAAATTGTTTACTGAGAAAACGACGTCTATTTCGTAGAAATTAAGAAACAACTGTGAAATACCAGAAACGTTTTCATGTTAGAAATTATTGTTAATTTTTGTAACATCATGTAAAGCGGTATAATAGTACGATTTTATTCACCAGCGGTTTCCATGCAGACTTGTGCCAAAATGCAAATGAGTTGATATTAAAATTGTAACCGCATGTAGCGGTGACGTGGCAAATGATGCCAAGATTATGTGTTCAATCAAGTGCCCCTAGGTTTATAATTGCGGTTGCCCCTAGGTATAATTGCCTACCGCATTAAAAGTAATTATTGTACCTACTAAAACCTAGGTTTTATTACGCTGTTTTAATTCTAGTGTATTGCTTATAATAACTGTGGTTACTGTTGAAATTATAATTGTAGTTAATTTAATTTTTATAAGCGTATGTTCCACTTTAATCTAAGCACTAAGGCGATATAAGCTGTGTCGCACAACTCGGATTCTTGAAAGTAAGAAGATCCTGTGATTGGAACGTTCTAATGAACAATAACATTTCAAATTACATTCGTTTTATCCCTTTTCTTGTTAGTGACATACTGCAGACCAAACAGTCGGGCGACAGCGGGCTTGATTCTTGTTAAGTTGGGTACTCACTTAGCAGTGTAGCACGTAACGTATCAGATACGGTATCAAGTGAGTACGTAGGCACGAGCCCGCTGCAAGCTGCTCGCGCGTGGAGCGCTGGACCCGCCGAGTGGCGGTTTCACTGCGAACACAAAGGCGGCTCGCAGTGTGCTCGTGAGGTCCGTGGACGAGCCGTACCCACTTGCAGGTTGATACCGTATCTGATACGTTACGTGATACACTTCTAAGTGAGTACCCAGCTTTATATTTTTTAAGAAATCCGTGAATTAAATCAAAGTTTTAGTTGGTCTGATACCGGCCAAATACCTGATTGTTGTTATGTGCGTACTGCCATTATTTCCATACTGATTTATGAGCCCGAAAAACTGTCTGCTGCCTTAAAGTTTGCAGTCTGAGGGACTCAACGTTGGTGACCAAATTCTCAATATTGTTAGCAACGCACGCACTTTCTAGAAAAGTGGGACCTTATCTCTTAGAAAGATATTCTGAGAGACCTTTATTAGTAGTTAGAGTAACAAAATAATAAAAACAGATAAGACCCTAATGGAGAGAAATACCTGAGTATTTTTCATTAAGATGACTTATTTTGTTGATCTAATGAATTTTGTCCTAATTTAGATAGAAAAAAAAAACAACAGCTAACATAAAATAAAATAAACTGGGTCTCAAAATAGAATGAGTGTTCTTATTCCGAGAAAAAATCTCAAAAACAGATTTGTTCAAACAACCTTATTCTGTAATAATAAAATACCTACTATTTTCGCTATAAATACGGTTTAGGTAGGGTATTTTGACACGATCTTTGAGTTAGGTTAAGCAAAGCTGTCGTTAACACTAATTAATTTACGTTCTAGGACTAACAAGATAATTCTAGTCAGCTGGTTAGTTTCGATCGGTTTTCCAGGCTTTAATATAAATGCTGTATCCAAACTAATATTATAAATGCGAAAGTAACTCTGTCTGTCTGTCTGTCTGTCTGTCTGTCTGTCTGTCTTTCTGTCTGTCTGTCTGTCTGTCTGTCTTTTCTTCACGCTTAAACTACTGAACCGATTTGTGTGAAATTTGGTACAGACATAGTTTGAAACTTGAGAAAGGACATAGGATAGTTTTTATTACAAAAAAAATAAAAATAAAATTATTCCGGACATATAGCGCCATCTATTGGTCAAATCAAAAATCTGCTGGTAGTCACTATTCCACGCGAACGAAGTTGCGGGCAAAAGCTAGTTTCATAATAAATTAATATCAGGACGTGTTGCAAATCTCTGTTTTCTAAATTCGTATAAATTCAACGATTGGTATAGGTAAAGGAGGTGTTAAAAAATGTTTTCGCATATTCTACGAAATTGGAATACTAAGTTCTGTTTGCACGTATTTTGTCTTTGCAATTTTCTTAGAGAAAAACCGCATCATAGTATTCATGATATTTTTTATTGTTATGTAATAACCGGGTGTTCAACAGATAAGACGATTAAAGATGGTTGAATAACTATATTGAAACTGACTGGAACAAACAAAGGCCTTATTATCGAACGATTTACACAGAAATTGTAGTAGGAGGTGTAGGTGCGTGACGTAATCTGCTTTATAGACTTAATCCTGCTCTGATAGTTACCTGGTAACCCTATCAACTGCAGTACCTAATGCCTCAATGGGCTTCCTTCTATGCAAGAGGTCTCGGGCTCGATTCCAAGGACGGGCAGCAATTATTTGGGAGTTTTAGAAGCTCTCAGAAAGAAGTCCGTAGTCTGGAAGTTGGCATACCCTCGGCTCTCGTGTCTGAGAAGGCACGTAAAGCTGGCGTCCCCGAATGCTCCTCAGTAGCAGTCGTACCAATTCCGTGCCAGAAGCCGTTAGGCGGATTTGAGAAAACTCTGATACCAGGGCTTGCCAGGTGATTAAACCTGAAGCCTACTCGATGAGAAGAAGACTTACACACCTATACGCTAACTACTCAAAATACACGAAGGTTCGTTTACCCAAACAACCTACTTAATAATAAAATTTATCGTATTTTGGTTTGGTATTCACTAATTTGAATATTTGTCGAAATGAGAATTTAAATATGAATTAGTGAATAGCTTTGTACCACTTTTAAAGCATATTCCGTGCACAGAGTTTGTGATTTAGCTTTGCTGAAGTTTGTATGGACAGAGTGCAGAAAGCGAAAATTACTGTCGGTTGCCGACCGCAAGCGGATTGGACAACTTGAGTTATTTTACCATAGTATCATTAGATTTTCGTACAAGAGAACTCTAGAAAATATACAAGGGTTTTTGATTTTGCAACCTTTTGGACTTTGAAAACGAAGTCTTGTTTATTTGTGATCCGGATTAACTGCTTGTAAGCTTGTGTCGCAAATCATAAAAAAATATAAAATCAATTGCATGTCTCGTATACTTACCTGTGCTCCGGCATACAATGGCTTAATCCACTAATTCATTAGTGTGTATAAAAAATGCTTTGTCTATACATATTTAAATTGCCAAGATGAAAGTGCATAAAAAACGATAATTTTAATTTTCCAAAGACTCATAAGGATATTTTTAATATCTTAATACATTTATTAAAAATTTTACAAATCCCGTACTTATTTAGAGCACTTCTAAGATTGTGATCCGAGATTTAACATTTAATCCAATGCCGAGAGGTATTAGGGTAACATTATAAGCTACGATTTAAGGATAATAATTTACGCCGCAAAAACATTGTTTTTATTTTAATTAAAAAATATGGTTGCCTATATTTTAGAATACATACGCAATAAATATAATGAAAAAGTCACTAAAGTCAACTGAAATAAGTTTTTCTTCAACAAAGCTTTACTTACACATAGTCTGTCATTTTGTATTTCAGAATACGTAGACACGAATAAGAATAAAATGAAATATTTACAGCAAATGGCTTTACAGAAAATACAAATGCATTCACACATAATGTACTACATTAAGATTATCCGCAGATTTCACATGTCCATTTGGCTTAACAGTCTTTTAACTTTTCAGCTCAGGTATTTTCTTTTCTTTATTTTTCACGTCAAAAATAATATAGTGCCTGCCTATCTTAAATATTACATTTCATTTCGTTTGAATGGAGATCTTATTTCTACCCATTGTTTCAGTTGAATTTCAATTAGTCAAAAGTTCTAATAAGCTATCAAGTGTTCGGTTTCTATAACATAGTTCAGAAATTATTAATAGGATTTGGCTGTTTGTTTGAGAAGAGAGCTTTTATGTTTGAAATTATAGTCAAGTTGTTACGTTTCAATTGAATTATACTTACTCGGATGAAGTTATTTTAACAGCATTCCTATCGATTTACCGATGTAATTATTACAAATATGAAGTTGAACTTTCAAAATTCTATGTAAAGTACTTACCATTACTTGCCTTCAGTCATATCTTGCATAGTGGATAGGTACAAAAGACAACATACTTACATACTCTGAGAATGCTACTTTCTAACTCAGTCAGGTATTCACATAAAACCTCGCTGAAATATCACAATCGTAGGTACAGATAAACAAATGTCAAAGGCTAAAAGTACAGCAAATAGTATAAATACGAGCGACATTATATTTCCACACGAACAGTAGCCAAGAATGGGGCCAATTTCGTTGTGGATACAAAAGCTTAACGTTGAAGAAACTTGGAAAGCAATTTGGGAGGTATTATTATTGTGTCTATACACTTTGACGAAAATTTTAAACAAGAATTTAATTTCCGTGTAAACTGTATACGATCACGACAGTACGAAGTAATTTATGGTAATCCACCGTTTTCATAGCGAAGCTGTTACTGGTTGCCAGAACCATTTTAAAGGTAGCCGCGAGACAAATTGTGGAAATAAATCTTTTATTCAGATTTTGTAGACAGTTATTATTTTGGTATAGTGTTTCATGGAATTATTATTCGAGAAATATTGATAAAAAAATAAAAGCCATTAGATCACCTTGACACTAACATTTGACAGCTTAACATGATTTGTCACTTATAATACCACAAGAGCTTCAAAATTATCGGGTATTTTCCGATAGGTTTGTTGCAAACAAATGAAGGAGTCAAGTTTTTCAGGTTAAAAAATCACGAGCGCGAAGCGCGAGTGATTTTTCCTGAAAAACTTGACGACTTTATTTGTTTGCAGGGAACCTTGAGGGAAATGCCAGATAATTATGAAGCTCGTGTGGTATTCGGGAGATTATTTTTCCGTCCCAAATGTCGGCCACAACCTGTCAGTTTGACGTAGCAACGACCAGAGAAAATATATAATGGATTTTCGGCATTGTGTGAATACCTCCTCAAACCCATGTGGGGCGGATAGATTTACACGGGACGTTAAAAATCTTATACCTAGCATCTTTAGTTGTCTAATTAAATAATCTACTACATAGTTGTCTTAGTACATAGTCGGTAATGCACTTAAATACACATACATATTTCGTTTATATAAATAATCGTTAGGTTACTGGGCTGCATTCTATAAAAATTGTTAACAAAAAGAAACAGCTTTAAAAAAAAGTTTTCAACACAGACCCAGTTTCACGTTACATTATTAAAGATAACTTTGATGTCGTGTAACACAGCAGGATGGAGGAGTGTCAAAAATTGACTCAAGAAAATAAGGAACAAGGTTTTTCTAAAACAAGATTGACAGTTGTTTCTCTGAGACTTTTATATGAGATGCGAAATTGTGACAGAAGCGACAAAGTTTGCTTTTGTTTATGTTTTCCTGTACTCAAATATCCCAAGACAATGGAAGTGTTTCATCACTTGAAAGCTTATGAAAGAACAGCTGAAACTAATTCTTAGAGTGCAGGTACACAGGTCGGATCGGGAATTAAAGCTTTTAGTTTTATAGTAGGTACTGTTGAAAACAAATGAATAACACATAGATACTTTACTGAAAAATTTGAAGTCTTTTGTGTTAGTGTTTTTTTTAGTTTAATATTAAACTAGTTAGGTATTATAAACCTAAAATCTAAACAAAAAAAATGTGCAATTACTACAAATGTCTTAACGTAATTCAGTGTTTTTTTTTATAAAAAGGTAAATGATAATACCTAAGTATGTCATTTTCGTCAGAATAACAGCATATTGTGGTTTGAAACTCCACTGCCATAATGCAATCCGAAGATAATTAGTTTACTGTCACGACAAAAAAAATTTACCTATGTATAATTAACATACAAAGTATGTGCAAATAATTACACTTTTGCAGGAGGTGGAAAAGTCGAGTATAAGAGTAGATAGATGACTAGAAAACCCAACGGGATAACCAGGGAAGAAAACTTAGATATTACATGTAAATGAATACAAATTGCATAGAAGGAGCATCCAATTTGCTTATATTAGCTTTGAAAACTGAATTAAACTATTTTTTTTTCATATCCTGCATAAATTAATAAAACGGGTTTTTAAAACTGAACTTACTATTAATGAGAATTTAATAAGTATCTTCGCGGGTTGCTATTGATTTCAATTACGTATAATCTAATTGCTTGTGGACGCACAAAACGCAGTTATCGATTAAAATAGGCTTTTTGTAATCACGTTACCTTTAAATTACCCGCATACTGCAGACAAAACAGTCACAATTTTTAAATCGGTCTGATACCGATACATTCATCTTCATACTGGTTTATGAGCCCAAACCTATCGGTCGACTTAAAAATTGCAGTGTGCGAGAGCCCATACAGAAACGGTTCGTTTACTGTAGGTAAGGTACTCCGTAGACGTTCAATTTCCGAATAGAGACGGTTTGTATAAGTTGCGGCTAAAGCTCGAAGTGAGACTACACCTAGGTGTAACCGGCCATATACCTACGGCTAAACTTAGTTGTATTTGTATCCTATTATCTTTGGTCCCAACTAGGCGTAAAGTTACTGTCCGTATAGGATAGGTTCTATAAGTACAATTACTTTTGCCGTTTATTCTATGAAGCCCATATCAAAACATTACTATCCTTAAGTAAAACGAATCGTTTCTTTTTATAGGAACCGGGCACTAATGATTCTGGAAGTAGGTAGTAAAAGTCGTTTTGTTACGTTACACGCGGGACGTGCAATCTTGCTGAGAGCCAACACCTTGTCTGGAGTACAATAAAACTGCGTGCCACTTCGCTGGTCGTCCATTCAAGTGTCAAGCAGTCAAGTGCTGTCGCGGATCTAGGAGTTTCGATAACATTAGGAAAGTTAGCTTTAACTTGCATGTGAATATAGGAGCTGAGTACGGTTCTCGTCAAGTAACATTGCCGCTCCGAAGTTGGTTTGTATTCTTCATAAAATGCTTGATTAGAATGACAAGCATCAGTAGAATTGAAATGAGCTTGAGAGAGTGTCCTCCTTGTCTCTTGTAACAAGTCGTTCACACATCGAAATTGGAAATACATAGTACCTCTGTGACCAAATGCTATTGCAATCGAAAACTGTTTGGCAAAAATAATTACGAGCAATCAGCAATGTTCGTTAAAGAAAAGAAATGAGTAAAAGACTTGCTTTATTATTGAACTGAGAGCATTCTCCAAAAGTAAGTACTTTTCTGGCAATGAAAGAGGCGATAAAGTTTTATTAATTCCCTAGAACTCAGATTTCAAAGAATGGGAGTACTTACCAATAGGTACGTGAAATACCTACCCTGTTCTGGGCAATCCAGATATTATGTGCGTATTTCAGATAGGTATAAACTGTTTAGTTAGCTTTTATTATTATATAGACACGATATTTTAACTTTATCCTGAAATATCAAGACTATTATTATTCTAGAAAATTCTTCAAATATTTTACGTCTAATAAATTTCATTTCTGCCTATTAATCGAAAACTAATATAATTAAGTTTATATTGCAAAATTATTATATTCTGGCTAGGAAAATCGTTAGAGCAGATAATTTATTCACAGTGTTTGCTACAATTTTCTACTCCAATAGTGTAATTAAAAATATTCGATTGGACTATGACTTTAATACAATTTTTTTTACCGATATTTGCAATTAAATGTTTAATAGATGAAAATTTATGAAAATGCAAGCGGATTAAATCTGGGATGATTAAATAATCGAATGAATACAAATGCTGAGAAGTGAAGTGTCCTTGTAATATATTCAGAATTTAATATTGAACCGGTATTGTCTCAAATAATTTTACTCGCAAATGGTAAACTTAGAATAAGCGTATTCAATTGTTTTAATATAATATTTACTTAGTAAATGGGCGCTAAGGAAGGAACTGCTTAAAATCAAGATAAAGTAATAACTAAAGAAAATAAATGGACTACCTTACCTTCCTTATCGGGAAAAATATATGTCGTACCATTTACGAAAGTGCAGTATAGGTACGAACAAAAAAATCTTACTATCCACTTCTATACAACTTGTACTCTATCACGAATATTCGCTTTGTAAATCTTATTTCACACGATTTAACATTTCGCAACACTTCCAGAGCATAAAGTAACAGCCTACAAAGTACTGTGAAAGCGTAGCGTAGTATTTGGTAGGAATAAAGTATGTAACTCTTCGGCATTATTTTAAAACCGGTAAAGAACGTGCCGTAATTAATCATTATGATAATAAGCTGTTAAACTTTTACCTGTACACGTGAACCGATACGATAAACGGTCAGAATACTTCAACAAAAAATATCTTTATTGTTTCAATGGAAAAATGAATTTTCTCTCATTAAAAAAAAAATGTCATACCTCTGCATCTTATACTTGTCTAGTGTATTTAGACATATCAGTGTTTTTTTCCAAGAAACTAATTAGCACCCATTTACAGTTTCCATAGAAAAGCAGAAAAGATATATTTTATTCAAAGACCATAATGCTTTTTCACGTTAACTGCTATTGTATCTGTTTGAATCTTTGGAAAGGTCGGACCAATTTGCGTGATGGCCGTCCATTATGGGAACAAGTAGAAGCTTATTAGTGTTGACTCGAAGTAATGGACTATGTTGCATCTTATGCACCTATGCTATACACGTATGTATGTGGCCATGGAGAACAAAATGGTGAGAGGAGATGCCATAATGTAAAATCTTCTAAGAAAGTAGCGTCGCTAAAATGCGG
This sequence comes from Helicoverpa armigera, assembly GCF_030705265.1. NCBI lineage: Eukaryota > Metazoa > Arthropoda > Insecta > Lepidoptera > Noctuidae > Helicoverpa > Helicoverpa armigera. The sequence goes on along the minus strand of NC_087123.1, from coordinate 5,675,044 downwards.
GTGTTCGAGGGCTGAGAAATGTTACAAGCTACGGACTTTTGTAAAACAGAGTCAGCAGTAATTCAAAACCAATTTTTGAGAAATGTCTTAAGAAACAATCACTCCTCGTTAGTTCAATTACAACTGATCCGTACTTATTACCTTCTTCCTTAGTTATTTGACCTACCTGCCTTAAGGCATCTCCGTTCATTTTTCCTTCCTCCGTGGTTGTGGCCATATCGCCTTATGGAATAGGTAATATTATTCTTCTAGGATTTTGCATCGAGCAGCTTACGGACATGGAAAATATGGCCAGGTAAAGTGCAAGAGATTGCGCTGGGGCTTTGGTTATCTTTATGCGGAGTTCAGGAGTCTCAATGCTTTGTTAAATAAATGTCGATAGTTTTCACATTCTGTACACTGAATCGCATATTCGTAAAAGCTAGTTATAATGCCTGTTAACAGTCTATATGGCCAAATATCACAATAAAATATAGTTAGGCTTTTAACGGTTTCGCGTTCATAAAAACAACAAGCTTTTATCAGAATTAACGTGTTGAAAAACAACTTTTCTATTAAGCTAGATAGATGCTGCATATAGTCTGTTTACACAAAGAATTGATCACCTGCTGCGACTTAACTTATGATCTTCATCTATAACATACTTTATTAAATGTCATCTTATAGAGACAATATTTGCGGGCAGGGCCGTTGTACAACGTATGTATGTTTCAACCAATTTCCTCGTTCATCGGTAATTGAGTTCGAAGAATTCTATCATTGTTATTTTATCAGGAAAATGGTACAGTGCGCCGGTGCGGGGGTTAATTTGTCCTAATAGGTATTAATAAAAACACAACAGCTGGAAATCAGATATTTTCTCGTTGTTTTTGGGAAAAAAATATTTAAACCGAATACTACTTCTGCTTTACCCGAATTCACAAATACATAGGTACATTAATACAGGTTATTTACAAAGTTTTTGTATAAAAATATAATTTTATTGTTTAAGAACTTAAAACTACTAAAAGAAAAATTCTTCCACATTGCTGTCGACTGGGAGCGTGCCCAAGAGGCTGGCAGCATTGTCACGTTGGATGGATGGCTCTGCTTATCCTTCGTCCCGAGTAAAAGTAATATCCTGAATGAAACGTAAATAATATATTATGCTATGATTATAATGCTTCTATTAACAATACCAGTAGCTTTTATGATATTGCCAATGTTGTGATTATGTGATGTAATGATTGCAAGTAGTAGGTACTTATCTTCCAGGTTTATTATCAAGGACCCTCATTATCTCTTCTAAGTTTTTTTACCAACATTTACAGCTGGATAGGTCGTCAAAATAAAGACCAAGTAATCAGACAAAGTTTTGGATTCTAATTGTTTATTAAATTAATAACATCGTCTCGGTGGAATATAATGTCAGGGAATGTAAAATATGTTCAGAAATATTATATACTAGTACGAACATAACCCTTAAATTAAATTTGGTACACATTTCGTTTTGACGTAATTAGAAACGGAATCGTACGAAATTCCATTTATAATTAAACTTATATTCCCTTAAAACTCACACAGAGTTTTCCTAGGAATTTTATAAAGTTATGGTTCTTGTTATTTTCGGGTGACATATAAATATAATTAATTATAAAGATACGGTATATCATACTTTAGATAGATAGATAGATAGATAAAACATTTATTCAGACAAACAAAAAGACACCACAAAGATACACAATAACAAAAATAAAACAAAACAAGAAGTGGGTAGAAAGAGAAACATGAAATATGAAATACAATCAGAGATTAACGGCGCGCTGCAGTGTCTTACGTTTGCACTGAATAGGAGTCCAACTCAGCATGTGTCAGGTAGAATACCTGACGCTGGTATTCTGCTGGATCCCTAAAAAATGACGCACGGACGTCGAGTAGACTATTGGTGTGTGTGCTGTGTGTATTTGAAGTAAGTGTTTTATGTTCTGTGTGTGTTGTGCTTGAATGTGAACTATGATTATTATTGAAGTGTAGAAATGTGTTACTAGGTAAACTACTAGTACTTGTTCTCTCAGACTACGAGTGAACCGGAATACGGCGACGAAACACCATCACGGCAGGTACCTGCTACTATATTATGGACGTGTTTGAGATCGTCATACCAAGTTCTTTTTGTGAGTTAATGAGGAACTTTCGAAGGTGTATTCTAAAAGTACCAAGAGTTTTGGTATTTCTTATTGGCGGGGGAATATTGTTCCAGCATTTGTAGCAGCGTACCTAAAACTGCCTCTGAAGGCCGCAGTGCTGTGCGGTTCCGTGGAGAGTTGCTGTGAGCATTGTCTTACCGGGCGTTCTCTCTTACTAGCAATGAAGCTAAGTTTGCTATACAAATAGGACGGTTCTTTGTATTTTATAACCCCAAAGAGTAGGCAAGCCAGGTGTAACTTGCGGTGTGACTTCATCTTAAGGATGGAGTGTTCATTAATAAATGGAGTGACGTGAGTTCTTGGCGGTATTTTGAACTTTCACTAAAGAATAAGAGGTGTGCTAAGTTCCAAAGCTTTTGTAATATAGTATCATGTAACACCAAGTTTTCTAATTACTTACTTAACTTTAAGTAAAAAATAATCGTTTCATGCTCACCTAATATAAATACGAGTGTAATTTAAAAAAGTCACAAGTTTGCCTTTTGGTGTCCACCATAGTTTTAGCTATTTAGGTTTTTTATTTATAATGAATCCCATAAAAAAATTCTCATCATTTTCTTGCCATGACAACTCATATCACGAGTATCAGCCTGGTACGAGAAAGAGGTTTTGTACACTCACAGCACCGCACCGATCCAATACAATCCCATGCAAAATAAGTAGGTAAGATTGGTATCTATAGCTAGCACGAGCTTCGTTAAAACAATTTAATATAATATCTATATTCCATAATCATTTACTCTGCGGCGCGCGTGTTGGACGGACGTGGCTCCCTCTACAGATCCTCTAGTAAACAGGAGGTTAATGAGAAAACTTAGAGGAAGGCCATACTGGATGTGCTCGGCTTCACAGCGTCCGGTGCACTCGCGTGCCACACGCCACGCCATATCTATGATCTTTAATGTTCCAAGTTCTACTTTTATAGCTTTTTGACGGTGCATCACGCTGTTAAAGTAGCTTGCACCAGATATTTGTGATATGTTTACGATTAGCTCAGTTTATGATGGTGGTTTCTAGGTTATTGGAAAACTTGTTATCTAGGAAAATGTACACCTACTTACCATTTTTGCTACAGGTTAAAAGGACATAAAGTTTTATGATGTGTCACAGACAGGCAATGAATATGAATTAAAGTAACAAAAATTATCTTTCGTGAATACAGTGTGAAGGTCCCCTTATTTTACTTTTTGCGTTAATTACGTGAGAGATCATTTCGTGATTTTCTGCGGGTAACCTAAATTTGAAAATAAATTGAATATCTTTTAGGTTTCACATTTAGCCCGAATATAATGTTCTTTCCTATTTTCAGAACGCATATCAAAAATCTCGAGCACGCAAACTATCCCGGTAGGTTTTATGCATGGACACGTTGTTAAGAAACCCTTTTAAAATTTTAACACGCCCCGTGTGTTAAGTAATTCTAGGAAACCCATTCATATAAGTTTAAGACTTAGGCAGACCATTCTAACGGAAAATGCATAAATAAGCCTCAAACATTATTATAAATTGGCTTCCCAGAAAAATATATTTACAACTTGGGGAAAACCGGTAATAGGAATAATTTTGCAAAACTAAGTATTTAAGATGCTTAACTTCTCAAAGGTTTTCCAGATTTCCTATTTGGCAACATTCGTATTCTCGACACAAGCGACAAAATACCACAGCCTTATTTTACGTGGAAGTATATAATTGTATTCAAGTAAAAGGCATGTATTTCCCCAAATATAATAATGTACTGTAAACACACTTCAAACGGTACATTATGCTTAAAGCGAGTTTCGGGATGTGTATTTCGCTTTTTCTCTCCCGAGTGGTAAATAAAGCAACAAGTATTCAGCAACATTAAGTACTTGTACGTAGCATGAACGGTTTGTTTTCCGTCATCCATTCCAAGTATTTGTGTTAAGTTTATATGCAAGTAATAACAACTCTACAACTGCAATGGTACTGTAATGAAAACTTGGTGACTGTTCCACTGAGAAGTACATAAATAGTTTTAGAAACGGCCATACGAGTGTATCTCGGACATACATATAAAACAAACATAAAAATGGTAAGGTAATGTATGCTTGCAATGCTAGTTAAAAGTCAATTAACAAAAGTTTTATAAACTTTTCTCTGAGAACAATCCAGGCATAAAAATTGGGACTTTACAGTCTTCAGACACGTTCATTGAGCAAGCGTGGTGATTAATGCTCAATCCTTCTCCGTGTGAGAGGAGGCCTGTGCCCAGCAGTGGGATGATAAAAAGGCTGTAACAGTAACAGACACGTTCATACAAAGCCTGCAATATTACTTAAGAAAAGTCAAACTTTTTGTAAGTCATAGTAAGAAGATACTTTAGGAGTCACTTCAACAATACCAGACTACTGACTTCTACTTATTATTAGTATTGATTAGAACTTAGTTTGATCTAGAAAGAAAATAATGAAGAAAAGTTTTGTCCTACATATAAAGGTTTGCGAAACGCGTGTGATATAACAATTAATCTAAAAGCTAGATCGGGCGCATCGTTGCTACTAATTATGACATAGCACCTTGTTTACTCCTGACATTGATGGAGGCCTGTTACTAGACTTTAGTGGAGTTAATATATGTCTTCCATCATTTATGTGTTTTTTATTAAGTTAGTTTTACATTACGAAATAGTTTTTGATAAAATTCTCATTTGATTTAATTGCAATTATGTGATTTATGAGAGTTAAGTAAGCTTCTATCGACAATTACATTTATATTAAGTGAGTAATTTTGTGTACCAAAAGCCGTGAACGTTTTAGCCCTAGCAAACTCGTTTAGGTTTAATTTTGTTTTTCTAAAGCTTATCATTATTCCAATAAATATAGGTACCCTACTCAGATCACACAAAGTTTGAAAACGTAACATGAATTTGGTTTCTGTTTTATTTTAGGCATTTAGGAATATAAATAGTTGTGTAATGGCCTGTCAATCCCTATCGAGGTTATACAATAGGCATATTCTACGCACATTTTCATTTTACTAAGAAATCGTAGGCGAAATTTCGCTGACCTCATAAAATATATGTAGGCTTTAAACAGAATATCGGTCAAGTGAGAGACAGATTCCAAGGGTTCCGTACTTGAGAAGGAAAAATATGGGCGATAACGTTCATTATAATCCTTTGTTTACTACGGATGGAGTCCAGTAATTATAAGAATGTGATACCTAGTAAAAATCTCTATTTCATTCAAAATATTATTGAATGAACATCCTGCTGTCACAAACATCATCCAAAAGATTTTTGGTGACAAAAGTAACGATATTTTTTTCCATTTTTAATCATTTATTTAGCTAGTCTATCTATAATCTGAATAGCCATATTACTTGAATTGATCAGACAACCAAAGTCACATTATTTCTATGGAACCCTAAAAGTCCAAAATAGTCACACAAATTCTAATAAATGGAACGTCAAACCTCAAACGTATTCACAAACTCAACTTGTGGCCCCATCAGACTTTATGACGTCCGTATATTTTGTTCCTATTGTTTCCAACTAAGTTGAAAATCAATTTTTACCGTGTGTTGGAATTTTATTCGCGTCGGATAGTTGGGGAATAGAAAATTGTGTCGTTCGAAGTTGGTTATTATTGCACAAGTTTTGTTTCCTCGGGTCAGGGTGGTATGTTCTCTTAGTGTACACTGTAGACTAAATAGTCAGTCGACACTGTTGACCCGATGGTAGTCATTTTTTTAATAGAAAATCTTGATTGCAATCTAAGTATTTAGTCGGCCTGATACCGGCTAAGTCTGCGAGATTGTTCGAAAGAGTTACCGCGGCCCTGGTACATAAAAGGTCTACGAAGAACACGATGGATTTTTAGTTAGTAAAAGTCTGACACTCCCTCACCCCTGCTAGCCCACAGCGGGTCATTTGGTACCAAACAAACTATCGGCCGACTAAAAGTCTGCAGTGTGGCGGTATTCCTAACGTGAAACTTTGTGATTGTTGTCATTAGTGCTAATAACTTTTGAGTGCGACTGATGAGAGCTTGGAATGGACGCGATCACACAAAGAAAGTTTAAAGACATACTTTTGTGATAGCTCTAGTTAGAACGAGGGTAATGTAGGACTATTTATATTTAGAATTTATATTTTGATATTCTATTTAATCTTCAAAGATTCTAATAACTTCTACGAGTAAGCATGACGCGTTGAATAAAGTTTAAGCTGACTACATAGTAAATAAAGACATGTAAGAGAATATGACTTTTCAAGTCTATGAACGTAAATATAGTAGTTAAAGGCAAATATGACTCTAATGATCGTAAAAAAATGGCTACTATACCATCATTCGATTTCGATACGATAATCGATTGTAAGATCACCGAAGCCGATGGGAAATCGTATTTTTACTTTGAAGCAAGTATTCACAAAGTAAATAGTACAAGTAGTATCTTATTGACCTAATGGTATTGGGTTTATTATCCAAGCGTGATTGAAACGAGTGAGATTCGACGATCCGTTAAGTTGAGTAATCTTAGTAGCCACGAGCTGAAATATTCATCCTTTATTTTTATAGGATATTCTTTAATTTATTTACCTACTTATACCACTTGCAAATGTGTGCATAAATCTAAAGTTAGGTATTGGTTGTTTCTAATCTTTCTCTCTTTCCCGCTATATGGCACATGGTGGTAGGATACATACTCCCAAAAACGATCTAGATTATCCACGAGTGGCACAACCTCCAACGTCACCGGGAACACGGTTCGTTTGCGGACGTTGCAACCGGCGTTGTCGCTCCCGTATTGGCCTTGTTAGCCATCAGTACAAGTGCCAAAATCAAACAACTTTACATCGATGCAGCTTTAATCATCTTTTATACACGCCATAGAGAGGCGATAGAGGGGTTGGGGTCAGCTTTCCTAATTTTTTTCGTCATTTCGCTCTATCTATGACATCGCTCTCGGACATCTGGCATTCCTTCATATCTTTCGCCACTATATCCCTTCATTTATTTCAGCCTCATGATCTTCAACCGGGGATGGAAAACTACCTACTATCTATTAAAGAACATTCCATTAAATGCTACTTTCTACAAAAGAAAACTCAAACCAAGACGCATTAACATTAGAGCATTAGTAAACATGTATCTACAGATACTCCGCTTAGGCTTATAGGCTTTATTCAGGTCCATAAAATTCTATTCACACACTACATTGGTTACAATTGTATTGACTCCACACAATGCCGTTCTTTTCATGGAAAACTGTTACGCGAAGCAATTAAGGCGTCGCTTCACTGACTGTTTCAATTTTTAATTTTCTTTCGAAGGAAATTTTGCAGTACTTTGACTTTATGTCTATTTATGCATTTGTCTATTTCGTGACAATGCTTGCAAAAACCTTTTGGTACAATACAGTAACTGTGTGCTTGGCTATATCTGCATAGGATATAACTGTTGGTCATTCCAACAGACATTTGTTTATTACTGATTTTAATGTTCTAAGAGTTCAATTGTTTGGTTTATTTATATACGTACTTAATCTTCATGAATCTCTACGTAATCCTGTGAAATGGCATGCGTGATATTACGATGTTATTTTTTGATGAGTAGCTAAAGTCGAGCATTTGAAACATTCAATTTAACGAATTTAGAAGTTTTGTAAATCCCAAAACCAATTTACTTAGTATTATGATGAATGATTTCTTTTGCTGTCAAAGGTCTTACAGACTTCATTATTCTTTTAAAACAGTTCAAACAGACTTTATGTGACCTCTATTATATTTTTGTATGCCAAGTCTATTTTAACTTTTGGGTAGGTATAGGTGACCTCTCGATTTTTGAATCGATCGAAAAATACTCGTCATTAATTCGAGATTATCTGCTAGTAATCTACATTATCTCTCGGTGACAGAGAAAATCTCTTAAACTTATGGAGCAAGGATGAATGTCGACACCGTAGAAATATTAAATCGAGATTCTCGGTTGGGGCTACTGGTAGCAGTTACATTTGCTTCACGTTGCTTGCTTTATGTAACTGTTGCCAACGACAAACTCTGGTAGATCAGCACTTATCTGGCTACCATCTTACCTTCTGTATACGGCCTGACATAGTTTCATCGGAGGGACGAAAATGCAAGGATACAAAAAATATCGATATTGATACTTTATCAATACCAGCATTTCATCAGTGGTTGATGATAAATAGCATCCTCGTATTACAAAGCTTTAGCATCGGAAGTTAATATTTCGTGTCAGTGTTCAGTTTATTTTTAATTAAAAGAAGCTTGAAATAAAAATCGAGTAAATAAGTGACAAAACGAGTAAAAGGTTTACAGTTTCAGAATTAAATGATAGTTCATTATTGAAATACAATTTTATTACAATGCGGTAGACACTTGACATGCAATTGGTAAAAGAAATATTCGTTTAAATAAGTTTTATTTACTGGAATGGTCCAATCAATTATCTCTAGGATAAATAAGTGTTCATTATCATGATTAGGCTTTCATAGCTATGTTGGGATCACTTCCAGTTTAATATGTAAATTGTAACTTGATAGAATTTGAACACGCATTACTATATTTAATTTAAATACATATAATTATGTTCTTGATGATTTTTAATTGGTGTGCTGTGTATAATAAAGAATATATCTATCTATCTATCTATGTTCAACTATGCAGGCAGAAAAAAAATGTTTATCATATTTTATGGAACAAATCGAGAATTCTAGATCGTCTAGCTTATAAATCTTCGGCTCTAGGGATTAGGCGAATAGGATCAATAGTTCATACCTAGATCGAATCAAGCCTGAGTTATTGTATTCTTAATATGTTTACGCGGTCGTTTTCAATTACTATGAAATATCTGTTGTTCTGTTCAAATTCATTTACGTAAATAGTTTATCAATACATTCTTGTATTCATTGACTATTGATTGACCTAAAGTGAAATCCAAAATTTTGGAACTCATTATCTTTCATTAGAGGAAGACATTTAGAAATTTAACCGCATGGGAGAGTAAAGAGGATTTTTTTATTATGAAGGGAACGGTGCTAATAAAGGGATCTAAACTTTTTAATCATAATTTACCCAAAATGGTTCAGAGTATAAAGAATAAGTCTGATATACAAGTAACTGTGTTATTACATTATTCAACGCGTTTATGGATATATCAATGACGTATTACATCTACATTATATGACTAGATACTATTCGTTGGATATTAAAGTGCATAAGCAACGCTAACTTATATAAAAACTGAGAATCTCTTCATTTGCATCAGCAGAAACAGCGCTGTTCAGCTTGTTACCGAAAAACTATAATCTGGAACTGGCAATTGCTACTCAGTAACGAAAGCATGTTCCCTACATATTGTAGATACATAATATCAAAGTTATTATTCAAGTGTTTATTATTACATAGTGATTGGATCATAGATAGATGATACTCTGTTCTCTATTGAATAACTCAGAGCTTTGTGGTGGGAATCAAACAGTCAATGGCCCTTGAGCAACCAAGGCGTCTTTACCTGCCGCAGTTATCTACTCGGCCCAGTTTAATATTAAATTGGTGACTTAATGATTGAAACGTTAACTGGTAGTTGGCAGGTTATACCAGGTAGAATTGTATATAGATATCTACATAGTTTTATTTATTTGTGATTATGTCAATGAAAACCGATTTTAGGCGGTTGTTTTCAGTAGATAAATGAACTTTGATGGCGAAAATTCTCAAGGTGAAATAATTTTTGGTCATTTTTCTAGAAAGTAAGTTAACTATTTTTGCTAAGTTTCTAGTCGTAATATTTCGAGAGTATGTCTTGTTTTACATGTTGTTACTATTGAGAATATAATTTCGCATTAGTTCAGACAAGCGAAATGAGCAAATTTTCTCGGTCTATAACGTCTGAATTGGTTAGACAGTATTTTGACCAGATTTTCTCAAGCGAATAGTTTAAGTGGGTGAATATTAATCTCCATAGATTTTATGAAGCAGTGAAATTTCGATAGTTTGTAGGTATGGCATGTACCTTTTTAATTTTGCAAGCTTATTCATCTTTCTCGGTTGTCCGTGGTTTACCCGAATTCTTGAGGGATCTGAATAAAAATTGACCTTTATTGGCTTCCTGGATAAATAGTCTCCTTAAATTAGCGGTTTCAGTCAAACGAAGTGACTCCCTAGCTTTAGGTGTAGGTAATATATGTATATAGAGACAGTTAAAATACACACGTTCAAATTGCTTTATTAAAAAAACATCTTTCGTGGTGTCCAATACAGTTCTTCAATTATTTATTAACAGACATCCCATAAAGGAGGAGGTTCTGATTCAGTTATTTATATTTTTTATTGTCGTTAATAGCTGGAAAAGTCAATAAAAAAAGAAACTATAAAAAGCAGCCAGTAACAAAGAGAAGCTTTGTTTGTATTTTTTTGTAAAATTGGGTCGGGTATTGAACTGGCACCAGTGTTGCCATCAAATGAATGCGAGCTGTAATGGAAGTTAAGTAATGAGTGGCTTACAATAAGGGTAGTATACCGAATAAATAATATAATCGATTGTGTGGCTATACGGAAAATTAATATTGTACGATTACCGATTCACGTAACCTAATTTTCTGGTTGTTTTCAAAATTCAATGATATGATACAATTATGTTTTAAGAGAACTATAACATAGTTTGTAATGTTTCTATTTACAGTTTATAAATTTTAAGCGTATGTTTAAATGTAATAAAATTATGCATTGTTTTTTAAAGAGCTGCACAACTTTCCACGAATTTTAAAGTTGTCACTGGCTTCTTGCAAAAGCACTTTAGTAATTAAATTAATTGTGTACAGTCAGAAATATAGGTTCCCGACACGAAGTCGCGTCGCGTGGCAATGTCTCGGCGCGCCGGTCGCTGCCCCGTACGACCGCGGTTAACCCCTCAAATGCAGTTCTACCTGCAATATGTAACCCTATTAGCGATTTTCCGGGAGCACAAATGTCACGCTATTTTCATCTTTATGCTTTAAGACAGCAAGTCACTTCGAATGTAGGTCGTGAATAATGGAATGAGCGACGGCTGAACTAACACAGATATTTCGTACGATATTCGGATTTCGAGAGGAAGGTGAGACTGTCAGCGTAGTTGTAAAGTATCGTTTTTATTGTACTTGATCTTCATTATATTTTACTGTATACACGTCAAACTTTCTGGATAACAAGGATAATGAACGTGAAAAAAGTAGGTCAACTTTTTGATACAACAACTCTTGTGTTTGCCTTTTAAATTAATTCTATGAATGGTGTGTAATGTAGTATTAGTGTATGTGTCAAGAATTAAACTAATCCACTAATATCAGGGAAAATAAATAATATCGGTTACAGGTACACCTTTAAAGCACTTTTGAAATATAATACCTTTTATGTTCATATGACAAAGTAATTGAATTGCGAGTAGTTGAATGTGGGAAGTGGAGAGGCAAGTTGTCAGGAAAGAGAACCTTTTGAATGTTTCCGCAAATGTGACGCTATTTTTACACCGCGTTCGGATATTGTATGAATTGAATCGTCTGTTGAAATGGGGACACGTCATCATGCGTGTCACCGTAAGATCGATCAAGGGCTCTCTCGCAGACTGCGTACATACATATATTTCAATACATTATTTGAGCCGCCAAACGCTCTGTTTTTGCCCCTGACATCGCGTTGTACTGCATGCCGTGAAAGCTGAACGAAAAGGCGTGAAAACTAGTCTGTATATTCAGTAACGTAGCGTTCAAACGACGCGCCACTCCAAGCCCTACAATTTTCAAATAAACGACCACAGTGCTACCTATTGCGTTGGTACCTAGGTATGTATGATAGAGGCTACGTTCGCCTAGCTAACATACGTAATGTTTGAAGAGATTCAATTTTGACTACATCAAAACGTATTTAAATTATAATGACAAATCACTATGAACTTAAGTTTATATTTTAGATAGCTTGTTTTTGCTGAAGTTCTTTATATTTTGATGCCCCTTCATAATCCAGGTTTTGCTATATATAACATGTTTCAATTACATTGGAGGATGGTAAATTAGTTAAAATGTTATGTCACAGTACTTATCTAAAATTAACAAAAGTACTTTTAGTAACAAGAAATATTTTATCACAATCTTCAATGAAGTTGTTTAAAAATAAAGCATCTAGTAAGGGGTGCCGTTTTATTTTTATCCACTGAGAGTCTGAGACTTTACAAACTTCAAGGTATGGAAATATGAAGTTGTAAAACTTTTAGGCAAAAGTTAAGCGATATACCAAAATCTTTGTAAATGCAGTTGGACTGCACAGTATTGTGCCTGGTATAGTTTAGTTCCATAAGTTATGGTTTGTAAAAGACGAAGTGGTGTTGTTTTAAAACGCAACATATTCTTACTTTAAACTGCCTTCCGACATCCTTATGATATAAGTAATGGTCACTAATCTTCGGATGGATTGCGCTATATTATGTTCCTTACCTAATAATTGGTTGACCGTACCTGTAACTACGATCTCGTCTACGATTAGGTCTGCAGCTAACATTTGAAATTCAATAAAACAATACATTAAAAAGAACTCAAATACTTTAATTAGTACCTCAGTCTGATTTGAAACAATTCTCATTATTCAAAACTACTTGACTGTACATATAATGTTACAAGCTATTTGAACTTAGCTTTGAACGGCACATAAGTTGTATTATGTAACGTTATCAATTAACATAACTCTACGTCACTTGTGATAAGACAAAGGGTAGATACTAATTTACATCAAAATCAATTAAATGTTGACATGCGGCTTGCATTGTTCACTCTCACTAATATTATAACAGTAAAAGTCAGTCTGTATGTCACGCTTACAAGGATGACAAGAGCCAAATCGAAAGGCATATTTGTTTTTACGTCTTTCAATTTTGTTTTTATTTCCTTCACCTGATATCACACTTGAAATGGGTAAATACCAAACGACATTTCGATTTAACGAAAAAAATAATATTTAAATACAAAAAAATATATGTTATCGTTATAACATGAGTCTGACGTTTGAAGTCTCACTCACTTGTAAACTGAAAATATAAAATGCAGCCAATATTACCTTCACCTTTATAAACCTTGATTGTTCCACGAAATACAGGCACTTGAAATGTCCGTTCAATGGACAGGTAGACAGATAGGCCTTTATGTTATAAATTGACGATGCCTGCCCTAGGTGTAAACTCTATTAAAGTAATGAAGTTTCTGTCCGAGGTTAATTCAATCGATGATCGTCTTTGCGAAAATAAAAGCGTTTGGGACACAAAATTTGTTCTAGCAACGAAATACTTCAATTACCTGCGAGTCATTGTTTGACCGTAAGCAACTTTTCTATTAACTTTGTTCGAGAATTAGAAGTTGTTTGGGGTTCAAAAACGAAGTTAATGACAGCGGGAAATGTTTGTGGAAGGGTTGAGGAGAAAGTTTGGAGAATTCGTGTTATGACTCGGTTGAGGTTTTCAAGCGACGAACAATTAATTTACAAATTCTTTGATAATGTTACACGGAATAAGGTTAGACTAATGCGAGTCTTACCCTACTAATCTGGAAAAGTAACTTTACCTTTATCAAGTTTCAGTTAAATATTGAAGATTCTATGTACTGAAAGACCAATAACCCGGTATTACTTACCTAAAAATACATATTTGCATACAATACTCTTTGAAATAAAACTCTCACACAAAGGATTAATTTACGTCCGTACAAAAACGGTCTAAAATACGGACCAAACATTTGAATAGACATCCCAGCTTAATATTCTATGTAGCTCCAGTTATTGGATATTCAGATGTAGGGTCAGGCAATCAAGTCTTATTTTTGCAATCAGATATTTTTGATGGATCTTTTCTAAAAAAACCTACGCAATTTTCCTCAGACTTAGGTACCTTTATTTTTAGGTATGTATTGAACAGAACATTTAGGTATGTACTTATGATTTGTTTACATGGATTGCTAGGATATTGATGTTGAACAAACTTTTGACTGTTTTAGCCGATTAAGGAAATTATTTCATTGTGATAAAAATATAGCTATTGCTGTGAAGGTTTAAAGATCTTAAAGCTCTAGAGTCTTTATGGCTTATTTATAGAACAAAATTAAACACAGAAAGAGCATATTACTAACGATAGGCTTAAGAAAAGCTTTAATTATAGACTTCTATTTATTTACCCTTTTCGTATTCTGGCATATGCGTGTTTATTTGCGATACGAGTTATGATTAATTGCAAACACGTTTATGCATACAATGATTAATACATTTTTTTTGTAGAAACTATTCTTAGATGTCAAGTTAAAGAAAAATGTGAGACGCTATTTAAACTAATGTTTCATTAACAATTATATTATGTTTAATTCATATTTTTTTTGTTTCAGATTTTCATCTCAGTCGCCATTACTGGATATATAATTAATATTATAATGAGGAAAATATAAAAACTTCAGTGATTCTAGTGTATAAGATATTAAATTGTGGCAGTGTAGTTTAGTGAACGTGACCAAAAACAAGTGATTTGAAAGGTAAAGGTGTTCAGTGACGTATCTTCCTTATAACAGTGCAGATTATCTAGTGGTGAATAGTAAGGTGTAGTGAACGTAGAGAGTGAACAAAAATAGTGATGTCAGCGTGTGTAGTGGAAGAAGGTAGGGAGGAGGGCGGCGGCGCGTGCGCGTTGGAAGCCGGGTCGAGCGTGGATCGCGACGAGATGCCCGAGCGCCCGCGCAGGGAAGTGCTACTGAGCGCGCGCGGAAGACGCGCTTGCTCCGAACAGGGACCCCACCCGAGTCTGAATTTTCGTAAGTTTTTCTAACACTTTTCGTGCGGTTATATGTTAGTTATAAAGTGAGTCAGGTTCTGTTTGTGATTCACGTGCTTTAGTGATGTCCCGCTTTTTTGTTGTATGTTTATGTACCTATAGGCAGTAGGTACCCACATTTTAATGGTCTTAAGAATCTTTGAATGTGTTTTTAGTTAGATGTAATATAGTTACATTATTGCTAGCTCAGTTTATGAGTAATTGATTACTATTGTGGAATTTTCTCGAATTCGCTTTATATTTTTTTTCTTATTAGTAGGAATAAACATTCATCAAAATCGATGGATGTCTATGAACATGCAGTATTGCCATATAAAATTCTAACTAAACAATAGCAAAAAACAATAGTTTAAGGAAAACCGCAAGCACATGTTTTCTTTGAAACTACAAATTACATAGTGGCAAAGTAGAGCTATTTCCTTAAATAGCTGTTTCAAGACAATTCGCTCGATTCATAGCCCGCCTGAAGGGTCGCTTCAGGCGGGCTATGACTCATTAATGGATTAAGCTAGTAAGTAATTAAGTACTATTTCATGGAGTGTCTGTAAACTTTAATCATATTAGTGCTATCGTTCGTCATGAAGATGAATGATGTCATTCGAGTTTCGACGCGTTGTCGAAATGAACACTTCATTACATTTTTATTTGACGATATTATCTTGACACGGTGCTGATAAACAGACTAAAAATATTGTTTAATATGTATGTTTACTTTAGAGACGGGTTGCATGGAAATCAGATAAAGTTCCTGACTTGGTACTTGTTATGCAGAAACTGTGGACCACAATGCTATAAAAGTTTTAAGATCAATGTTTATGGCCATGCGGCTAAACTCTAGCGAATAAATATATGAGATTTGTGATATGATAAAGATGGATGAGAACGAAAATACAGTTTTTGTTGACACAAAAAATGTGGGGTCGAGGTCAAGATGATAACAATTGAAGTTTTAGTCATTTAGAAATTATTTATTAATACTACCTATTATGTTGATTAAAGAGTGCGTTATTATCAACGCGAGGGCTAATAAAGATATTATCTGAATGATTTATAGCAGATAGTCTTAATGCATGTGTAATACAGCTATTAAAATGCCGTCTTACTTTTCAGTATTTTTTCCAACGTGATGGAAGATGCCACAAATAACTTCAAGACGTTTATTACGATTTCTATTGTGAAACTTCCTAGTCACACGTACATGCTAATTTCTTCATATTTTAGTGCGTTTTGTGACTGAATTAGTACTGTCGTAAATCTTTGTTCGTGAGTAACACACGAGTATAGAGTCTATTGAAAACTGTGAATGATTTCAACAGTTGATCCACGCCAGCTTAGTTATCGTAACAGTTTGAACGAGGGGTCCATTTTTTGTTTCTGTGTAAAATACAATTCGTGCACCTAGTGATATTGAAGTGACAGTGTTAGTGAATTTTGTAGTTTTGAATGGACATTAACGTACAGTTTTCAGTTGTGAGTTGCTGTGCCCTTAACTTCCTGACCGCGGCATTTAAATAAGATTGGGACTTCGACCTATTGTCTCACGTAAAGTAAGTTTATCTCATTTCGTCTCCGAGTCACATTTTCGATGTTCCCTGTATTCTTAATAATTGTCTTTTATCATTTGAGGCTACAACTTGCGCTCTGAGTTCAGTAGACTAGAAATATGAGAAATATCATTAATTGATTGTTGCTAGGGCAACGGGAAATGAATTCCTAGCTAATGAATGGGGAGTATTTTTCATTAGGCCGGTGTTATTGAAATAAAATGTGGAACATCACCCTCAGGGGATTTGGGGGTAACACATGTTGCGAAGTACTCGCGTCCAGAAAGTTGTGCCCCTAAAGTAACGGTTGTATTATGACGAATGGGTTTATATGACAAACGAGTGTTTTGTTTTGTAACATGAAAATAACTGTAATTATTGGCACGCTTGCATAACCGGGTGTACGTAGGTAATGTACAATTATACATACCTACTCGTATGTGGACGATTTAAAATATGTAGGTACTCGTAGGTGCTTGTAAGTAAGAAATGTAACACGTGGCGTTCTATATTTTCTACTCATACTTAACCTAGGTAAAACACGTGAGTTTATGTATGTACATGTAATTACCAGTTTACCAGGTTGAACGGAAAAATTGCGTGCAAATATGAAAAGCCCGTTTTTCTAAACAATATAGCCTGGTTATGCCAGTGTTTCAAATGTGTAGAGTTCCTTAATTTGCATGAAAAAAAGCGATGAAAAGCTTGGCTTGCAGATCAATACACCGTAAACAGGCCACGACTTGATTGTGTTGGAAAAGGTGCCTTTCACGTCACTCTTTTTATTTTATGACACGATCAAAAAGGAATTATTCAGCGGTACAAAAAGCTGGGACAGATAAATCAGGAATCATTCGGTTTTTGAGTTTTAAAATGTTTGTATTTCTGAAATAATGTTATATGGATAATCATTACTAATTTCTAATTAATAAAAATGGCATTCTTTAGAATTTAGGACAATATTAAATTTTTTTGTCACAATACTTACAACACGGCTTGCACACTAAATTTAAAAAATACGTTCATGTAAGAAGGGGTTAAGGACCTCCACCCTTACTAATTGGCAAAATTAAAACAATACCTACTTAAAATCTTAGTCATTATCTTTGAAACATCAGCAGCAGAACAAAAGGCGACTCATCAAACCAGCCAGCAGGCTTCCATTCATTTGGTTAGTGAATGTTCAATCGAACACTGATACTGGGTTCGTGGAGGTCCCTTATCACAGCTTTGCTCGCCGCATTCACTATAATTGATTTTACTGTGCGGTGGACGGTGTCAAATATTCGTAACGAGTAATTTTCAGATGAGGAATTGTCATAGGACTCCCAGTAAAAATTACACATTATTCTTTCGCTATTCACAGCGACTATGCACGTAAATTCTATAAATTGTTGTTATATGCTGATGAGGATCAACATTTTATTATAAAGTAAAAGGTGTCTGGAGATATATTCTTCTTGCATTGTTACAATTGCCTTGGGCAGCTTCCAGCTTAGGGTCTTATTGCGGATTCTCCAACTATATAACCTAGCTCTGCATATCTTTGTGCACCTTATTAATATATTTTCGATCTCATTTAATTATCTGTGCTTGAAAAAAGAAACGTATATATTTTGATTATGTCAATATCTTTTACACTAGAAAAATTGAGGTATTCATCTAACTTATCTTGTACTTAAAAAGGAATAGGAAATAAAACTCTGTACATATTAGGTTCAGTCTGTCATTGAGTAGATTCTGAAGTGGTTTCACAATTAGGTTTAGTAGGACAACTCGTAGCGTTGCCGTCATAAGCTCGTCAAGTAGGGTACGCATTAATCAAGGGCCGCCTAATTTGTCCATTAAATTCGGCGAGTAATAGATTTTTTATGCCCGTGAAGGCCGAGGCGAGTTTTATTTATTTTGGTCACAAATGTAAGCGTAATTATTTTTTACACAGTCACTTTCACATTTGCTATAAGTGGTTGACATTCATCATCATCATTATATCCCTGTTGCCGTCTTTGGAAGAATGTACTGTAGATTATTATTACAAAAAGCTTAAGCGGTTTCTTGGAAATATGCACTATAAATAAATAAGTCGAAGCATTCGATTAAATTGACAGACATTCATCGCATGATATTTTTTCTTAGAAAGAAAGAAAAATGTATTTGTCAGAATGTAGTTACAATAGGTGTGGAGTCCTATACATTCTCATCGTAGAACAGACTTATTATATTTGATTTAACTGTAAGCTATCCAAGATTAATTATCCACAATCACAATAAAATTTTCTGATTCTATTTATTTCATCCAGAACACGGCACATCGCACCTCTGGGGAGCGAACAACAGTCGCCGCGGTTGGAGTCGCAAGCGCACGTCAGCGCCACAGATGAGCAACGTGCACGGTTCGATGCCGCGGGTCGCGCTGGTGCTGCGCTCGCGGCGCAGCTGGCCAGTCGCACCGCAGTCCTGTAGAAGGTAAATTGTAGTAATAAGTTCTTATAGCGATAATTACAGAATACATAGGGTCATTCTTTTTAAAGAGCCCCTTAATCTTATTAATTTATCTTTAAAATTAAATAATTGCTTATTTCTATTTGGCACGGGGATGTTCATTAAGCCTATCTATCTTAGCCTGGATTGTTTTGTCAAATTGCTAAAAATCCTGTAGGTATGATGTATCGTCAATCAACGTTATTCCAAGTGACTTTTAATTTAAAATTCGTAGACAAAAATATTGAACCTATTATGATCCTTCAATATAAGCAAGACATTATTTTAACATAATCTAATAACTTGATTTGAACATATTACTTTCTTCAACAAAATTATGTTAGGTAAAGATATATTTTTATATTTTGCCAACTTTTGTCTGAATTATTATTTATACTTGTAATATACTTAAACAAAAGTCACACAAAGTTATTTCAAGTTATGCTATCAATTAACTGGAATAACATAAAACGAAAATACACAAAGTAATTTCGTTTCAACCCACGAAGTTCTAGACCTGCCCTCTAGACACCTTACTATTACATAAATAATTCCAATAAAGCGTTCTTTTTGGATCGTCTATTAATAAATGAACTGTGTACTCTATGGTTCTATTCATTTGGTTTTGGAACGCATGACGTCAGCTACGTGCCTGTACAATAATAGTATCAACTTAACCCTACTTAAAAGTCAAGGAGGTCGGAAGGCGATGCCAAGAAAGCTGACTGCACTTCCTATAGCGTGGGCAAGTAAGCGCTCGGTCAACACTTCGCTAACTAAGAATGTCGACGACATTTTAGGCCCGCTTGCACTATTACTCGCTAAAACATTTAGGTACGGCTAAATGTATTTAAAATTGCATTATGTATCTTTCACATTTGGATTTGGCAGAACTTAAAACGTTTCCAGTATTTTATGTGGTACGTAAAAATGAATAGAATTTAATTTTTCCGCATTAGAATAATAACATTCGGAAGGATTGCTAGCCCTCCTCGAAAACACTGAGTAAGAGGTAAGAAGCTTGTAACTAAATATCAGCTGTAGATACCGATCGATCGATCTATGAGATTAAATATAGCTTGTCACAGGCCAGTCCTTAGATAGATTGTGTCTAGACTTTTGAAGGGGGTATCTATGGGTAACAGTCAGCTAAGAGCTGTCATATTACTAGCTATTCAGGAAATTGCGAACTAAGTTAATTCTTTTAGTGGACGCTAGAACTTAACCTGGTAAGCTTTACATATAATAAACAAAACTAATAATAAAATACCAAGCTTGTTTCAATATTATCCGTACGACAGATTCACGAAGACTTTTGTGTTATAGGTATGTGTTGCTTTAGACTTCAAAAAGGGAAATACAATTTTCTTATTACATAGATGACGAAGAATAATATCAAAGCAATAAAATGATACTGGGATAGGTAAAACCGTGTTTTCCTTTTGATCTTAGTACGTAGGTTAAACGTAAACATGAAATTCTTGACGCGAAGTCAGATACGCGACACATGCAAATATTGTAAGTGGTAATAATGTAAATACTGACGGATATATTACTAAATCTAAGCAGCACTAAAACGTTCGAAGTGCTCATGTGTTCACAATGTTGTGTACAAAACAGTTATTTAATATTATAGAAACAAAGTTGCTTTTCACTAGTCTGACGTATTATTTTCACGAACTACCTATTTAATAATACACATATCAATTAGTACTTAAAATTAATTAAAGGCAATAATAATAATTTTAATGCATATTGATTTATCGTAAAACAATACAAAAACATATCTACTCGATAAGCAGAACAGTTACACGTGTTGCTTGAACATTTCTGTCCCGCCATATCAAGTCTCTTTGGACTCATCATTCAAATTAACGACGTATAAAATGTTTAATGCAATTATAAAGTGTCCCCCGAGAGGCGAACCTTGCAAATTTCATCTACTTAAACCAATTCTCAAGAGTAAAACTTCCGTTAAATTACACGTGACACGCAATTTAAACCGTGTTTAACTCGATAAACTATGTTTATCTATGTAATTAATTAACGTCAATGTCAGTTGCCGCTTCATCGAGTAACTTGGATGGTCCGTTTGAACCATAAATGAAGAGTAATAACGTCTCCTGTCAGCTGTCACTTTTCCCGCTTCGATAGACTAATGATTTAGAAAAGTTGTTTTATTTTAATTGGAATAATTGATTGGTTTCTTTGTAACACCACAATCAAAACAATATTCATTTAATCAAACGGTTGACGATGTTATTTAAATGTTTGTGGTAACAAGACAAATTAAATACACACTTTAGCCAGACACAGTCTTAAAGATAAGATTTTACAATAAATTATATTGTTAACTGAAATGTTGAAGGTATTTTTCCGTTGACTTATGAATAAAATATGAGCAAAGTGCTGAATCAAAAGTCATTTATTCAAATTAGGCTGGAAATCAGCTCTTTTTGAGTGTAACAGTACTCAAAATGTCAACTAAGTATTTTCTGCCGTTCATGTTGAGATAAGGTTTGAACATCGAAATCTACATTTCTTAAATAGATTTTATATTCAATACATTAACTTCAAATCAATTGATTCTAACCAGTGATACATAATTAATTTGCATAAGAAATATTTTTTTTTTACTGACTATGAGAAAATAATTTAAAATGTTATTGTGGGATTCTCTCTATTTGTAGGTATAAAAAAGTGGAATGTAGTCATAGTAATTTGTCTTCAATCAAAAAATATTTTAGGTTTTCAATAACAAAATGAAATCACATTTAAAGATAACAATAATAAAGGAAATTGGATTTCGAATATTAAATCGGTTTTGACACCGATTCTTACTTTCATTCAGACGATTTTTGAAAAGGTTCCAAGATCTGTGATAAATTGTGGTGAAAAGGTTTGCATAAAGATTTTTCATATAAAAAGAGATTTAAATAGAAGTTAAACTCTATGGGCCTAAATAAAAATAATCTATTAAGTGATTGATTTTAACAACAGTTTTGATAATATATTTTAACGTCACTCGGTATTTTGAAGCAGACGCATGAAAAATTAAAAACTTTAATCTATCCATTTCCTAGAATCAACGAACAAAGCCATTTCCTAGAATCAACGAACAAAGCCATGATAAGCCGCTCCAAACCTATAATTTGAAATCCCCTACGCTGTAATACGGGCTTCACTATAGAGTGTCATATACATAGATACGTAGATACGAACCTCTTGATTGCCACATGCCATAAAACAATTACAGTGGGCAATGTGGTGGTTCCAAGGGAGGGGGACTGGCAGCCTTAGTGTCGCGTTCGGAATTTAAATAAGACATTATCTGCGTTCTGTGTATTTGTAAAACTAAACAATCAGATTGCGTTTTCAAATATTTGCTTCCAACGTTCTATTTTCGAACTTCAGTTACATATTTAATTATGAAACGTATGAAACAGACTGTGTTTGTGTATTGTTTAGCTGCGAAATCGAATTATTCATGCGCATTTTTCAGTATTGAAACTAATGGGTTTCACATTTTAGAGAACGTTATACACAAATTACAATATGATTTCATCAGCTTTGCTTTGAATAAGCGATTTGATATAATCAACGTTTAGAGTGTAACGAAATTATTATCGATTTTCGTTAATGCTTAGTTTAGAATTACTTATTGTCTGCATTTGCGTAGGTATAAAGTTATCTGAATTGATCTAAAATTACAAATATTTGTTCTGAAGGGTACTTACTCATTTGGTCGATTGTTGGTTTGCATTGAATAGGCTTCGACATTACTGTATCAATATAAAAGTTCTTTTATTTACCCGGTAGTGTAATTTAATTCGATATTTTTTCATTCGATATAAGCCATTATATTTAAGCCATATATTTCATTAGATTTTGCCATTATTTTAAAAGCTTAAACAAGTATCTTCATAAAACGTCTAATTATGAATACACACTACGATCGTGCAAAAAGGGGCTTATAACAAAGTTTCAACTATCACTAACATTGGACACGTGGATACATTCTAACTGAATTATGAACAAACAAGCTTTTGTCATGGTGCCATTCGTATTTTATATCTCAGACATATTGTTTGTACATATATTTAAACGCTCTGTGATCGAATCTATACTATATCTTTACTACTATTATAACGCCGAAGAGTTTGTTTGCTTAAACGTGTTAATCTCAGGAAATAGTGGTCCGGATTGAAAAAATATTTCAGTGTTAGATAGCCCTTTTATCGAGGGAGGCTATAGGCTACGTTCGAGGCGAGTGAAACCGCTGGCAGAAGCTGGTGATGTATATTTGACAAAGATGCTTAATTTTATGGCAAAGATAGTGAGAAAAAGCAAAGAGACAGATGTGAGAAGATATCTCAGTAATCTCAGCATTAAATACTAGTGTAGTTAAAATAAAACAGCGTAAGTACCTCTAATGCAAACTTTAATAGCTGTATTTACTACAATATTTACTACTACATACAACACGTGCTCAAATCCGTTAAGCTATCAGCTTTTGCAACTATTGTTATGGCGCGAATATCTACATAGGTACACTGAATCATATGTTAAGCCTTTATGCAGCGACATACATACGTAAAGATGCTCCTATGACCCGCATCGAACAATAGGAAGAACTTGCTCTGCCTGACTTCCTTCCACCCGTGGAACGGCTGCCACCAGGTTACGACCAACCGTGGCCTGTATGGAAGTCTCTTACAGGCTACGTGCACAGGTAGGCAGGTGCAGGGAAAACCTATGTAAGTGGGGCTACACTGACGACAATAGCTGCGGGTGTGGTGCCATACCACAAACCATGCGGCACCTTCTATGCTGCCCACTATGCCCCGACAGCTGCATAGTGGATGACCTTTATAACGCTACTGACAATGCCGTATGCGTAGCGAAATATTGGGCCTCCAAAATTTAAGTTGCCATCGACTCGCCAAGAAGAAGAAGAAGAAGAAGCGACGTACATAAGCGTCTGTAGGTGACGGATGTAATAAGCGAAATGACGTGGCCTGTGACCTTATTTTTTATAAATATATAAATTGTATTATACGAGGTTTCTTTCAAATATTGCATTTATATGCTAATGTTTTAATCTTCGTGTGTAGGATCGTGATAGGTACTGTTTTCTGATTCCGTTTTGTGGGGATTAGGTAAAGGATTACGCTACGTTAGGTAGGTAACTGTTTTACTTGTAACTGCGGAGATATAGTTTGGTTTAATAACATGTTTTGTTAGTCAGATTTAAGATTTTAACCAATATAAATTAAAAAGCATAAGTCTGTAATGGAAAAAAATATTCATAATATTTTGCCTACGTATTATAAAAAATCTGAATCATACAGCTTGCTTTGGTTTGGTCCGTTAGTTTATTAACAGTACTTAATGCAAAGTTACGCCTAACATACAATTCAGTAAGTTACTAGGTAATAAGAAAATGTCTCTAACACTCCAGTATTTATCAAAGTAGATTCATCGCATCGACAGGTGATAATATTATCCCCATTTTCCGCATACTTCAGAAAAATGAACCGGCATTTCCTTGAGTTGGCTTTTCATTTTTCAGCTTTGCGTAGTAAAATATTGTGATGTATTGTACACATTTGCTTTATGCACGTTTAGAAGATGGAAATTTATGAGTCCCAATGCAAACCTGTAAACATTTCAATAGCATGTATTTTATGAGTCAATGTTTTTGTTTCCTCATAGATTTGTTTCACCTTGTGAAGACATATCAAATTTAAAAGACAATGTTAGTAGGTATATTGCATGGAGAAAAGAAAGATGAAAGAGAGATACCATAAGGCAGATAGGTCCAGCGCCTTCTTATAGGTCAAATGATGACGTGACCAAAATGATCATTTAGTAATGAACTGATGAGGCCGGATTCCTTGAGACATTTGTCAAAGATTTGGTTGTTCATGGTATTCTGTTTTTAAATGATCAAAGTTCCTTTTAACAAAAGGTATATGCAAGTCCTTAATATGATAAACGTTAATCCAATCTCACGTACGTACCTACTACATCTTGATAAATTTTATGAGACACGTGGTGTCGTAAATTTTCTAACGCCATTATTATATTACCTTTATCTTCCAGCATAACGTTAAAATGATAGGAAACCTTGCTAAGAGTACCCGCATACTGCAGACCAAACAGTCGGCCAACAATTTGTCGTCCGGCGGTGGTTGAACTTTTTTTAGACATCATGATTTCAATAAAAGGTATTAGTCGGTCTGATACTGTTAAAATACCTGATTGTTGTTATATGCGTACTACTATTCAATTACATGTTAATTTATGAGCCCGAACAAACTGTCGGCTGACTAAAAGTTTTCAGTGTGTAGAGACACAAAGGTTGATGAAAAATGGGAATTTCCTCAAATGACCCCTCAGTTCGGAGATTTCCCTATAATTTGAGCTTTCACGTTGAGGGTTTCAACCTTTGTAACACTCCCCCATTATATAATATTTAACGATCGATGTGCTGTTAATATTTACCTGTCTATTATATTATTTATCAAGTCGATTATTTGGTAGTGATTTCCCAAATAATGTAAGTACCAAGTTGTTATATATGTCTAGATAGTTTTATTTTAGAGTTTCATAATCAGCAAATAGAGATAAATTATTTCATTTAGGTACTCGTTACTTTGGTGAGGTATTGAAAATTTATATAATTTTTAGCTTTATGTGACAGTAACATGTTAGAAAATTGCCTGTTAGACTTCTGCGTCATTAAAGTTCTATGCCTTGTAATGTGAGTACGTACAAACCTAGTTACGATAGCTTGCCCCCATTCTCGAATTCTATACGTCGCGTCGCTAACAATACAACTATCTGTATAATGCGTATGTATATCAAGCTAATCAGATGTTCCCTTTTGGCAAATATAACAGAGTGAGGTTCGACGACAACTCTCGGGTCGCTCCCTTCCGAAGGATGAATGCTATGATTGATAACCTCCTGAAACCCATCTAAATCTTATTAATATTATATAATTTAGGTATGAACGTATTAAGTAGCTAGGTATATAGGTACATATAAGAAATTGAATCCAGCTCAAGGATTTTATAATGATTTATTTCTCCCGTGTAATTTAGCAGCGACGGTATAAAATAACAATGTTGAAGTTTAACGAGATTTATTAATATTTTTATAGCTTCGTGTTGCGGACTTTGATATAAATCATTGATTTATTGAATAATTCGATAGTAAATCATTGAGGGATAAAATCCAAGAATGGAAAGTCCATGTTTTCTCAGTTCATAAAAGTTGATTAAAATGAGTTCAATTTTTTTTTACCGAAGAGTCATAAAATTGTTTTTCATCCCACCATCTCGGAAAGAGTAGTTTTACCCTTTGATATCTGAGCGCAAAAGTCGTTTTTATCCTCTAGAGCGGCAAAGTGATTTAAATTTAGAATATCATGTGCAATACTCCATTTGTGACAATCTTGATAAGACTTTTCAAACAAATACATATTAAACAAATAAAATACTGCTTAAAATCATTATTCGATTAATTACGTAATTTTTATTATTGTTTTTACATAGATTTTTAACCTCGTTTCATTTTTAAACTGAGTTTTCAAATAAATGAATTTTAATAGGTGCTTCTTTTTATTTTGATACTCATATGTGCGCGCCATTTTGTTTTTTTGCATTAAGTAATTTCCTCGATGAAGTGGGATGAAATAATTATTTTTTATTGTTTTGAGGTCGATTTTAAACCTCATTACATTTTAAACTGAGTTTTTGCATAAATAAATTTTAATAGGTACATCTTTTTAATTTACCATGTGTGACGTGCGTACCATTTTCTTTTTTTGAGTTAAGAAATTTCCTCGATGAGGTGGGATGAAAAGTTACGTGTTGCACTCGAGTGCAAAGATTTTTCACCTTGTGCTCTTTTGATTCCCTCGCTATCGCTCAGGATTCTAATTATTGAAACACTCGCTACGCTCGTGTTTCAATTTTAGAATCCTTCGCTTGCTCGGTCATCAAAATTGAGCCCGCGGTTAAAAAGCAACTTTGCTCTCTTGTATAACAAATAACTATTTTTTTTCCAGAGATTGTACGTATGACAATTCGTTTGTGCGGCAATTCCAAAAGAAAATACTCAGGTCTATCTTTGAATCAGCTTACACCACTAAAATACAATCAAACTAATTGGACTATACAGAAAGAAGTTTAATTAAACAAAAGTATTTTTTATTATCTAAGCCGTTTGTTTCTCTTCAGTATTTCGTGACTTAAGTTTAGAAAGCTATTTATAAAGAATTTAATTTACGAACCCAACTTCTAAATAGCTAGGCAAGCACGTATTATTTATTGACTTGTCGCAGTCTCTCAAAAACTATAAACCGATTGCTTACATTCTTTTGTAAACTAATCATGAAAACTCTCTCTCTATCCGTAGTTGATTAATGTCATTGCTATATTTGATGGTTGATTGAATAGAAAGACTCGTGGATATTACATTTTTTTTTCGTATTTTTTGTGCGGTAATTTCATTCTCTATTTAAATATTTCAATTACCTAAACGCAACATTTTTTAAAATTTTGTTAGTAAAAATTCAGTCGTGTAATAACATCTCCTATCTTGTACCTAGTTTAGATTTCAAGTTTTCTGTATCTAAGAAATATCATAAGAATAACACTTATAACGAGCTCTGAAGTAAGTTGATTCTACTCGATAAACTTGAATGAAACTTAATTGGTTATGCATCAACGGTTTATCGATATCTCTTGCTTAGAGGACAGGCTCGCTTCGAGTACCTATATCTACGATTTACACTGTCACCATTATTGAACTGAAATTTGATTTTGATTTGTGTAAAAAAGGCCCTAAAATAAGAGGTACCAAATGTTTTGACCCCGTCAAAGACATTTACAGTCTTACTGCAAAAACTTAAACATCTGTTGAACACTTGTCTAAAAAGTCTGTAGCTGCAAAACGGACCTTATTTCAACGTCACAATCAGTTTTTTTTAGACTGGTGTTCAACAGACGTTTAAAAGTTTCTGTGGTACGACGGTCATTGTTTAAATAACGTCCCTATTGTTTTTTAAATTCAACCAACTATCACGTGTTTGGCAATGGTTTGGTAACACCCGTTCCCGTATTTGATTTTAGTGTCTGCTCCCTGCGGTTACAACTTACTGGCATGACTTTCTTGACATTTAACTTTGTGTTTGCAGAGGATGTATGACTTTTGGGACAATACTGCGAACGTTGCCAAAAGGCTTGCCAAAGCCCCCATGACCATATGGTTAACTTATGAGCCTGTGGAAGTTGTAAATTACGAGTAACTGATAGATACAGAAAATGGCTAAAACATTTTGGAGTTATAAAATATGAAGTACGTAGTGTCTGAAATAAGATATTTTGGTGATTTTTTTACAATTATAGGTACTTGTAGGCGTAGGAAATATTTGCAAGCATAGATTTTTCTTCGGGTCATTCACATGCTTTCAGACATGGTTACTTATCACGTTTCCTTAAATTTATTTCACTTTTGTATGGTGTTTGGGTGCATAATATTTCTTTGCTCCGTCACCCTCTTTATTCATGTTCCCGGGTCATTACTTACCTTGTCGTAATGGGTTTTGCGTAAACTTACCTTATAAAAGACTTTACAGACGCCAACTTTATGCGTCGTTTCGCAAAGGCGCAAATAAAAATGCGAAACCCTTGCTGTATCCTAATGTTGTCTTTGAAACAAATAAAATAGGACTTTGGTTTAATCCTGTCAAGTAAAATCTTCATAAATAAGCTTCAATATTTCCATATTAAAATAAATATTTACCGAAGGTATCATAGGAAAAATCATTTAAGAAGTTTGGCAAATAATCCGCCAACGGTGCAACTTACCGTCTGTGAAGCCTTTAACACTTGCATTTTCAACTTTACGGAGATCCATTTCATTTTACTGGCACATCAGCTCATTGTCACGTTCCACGTGTGTCTTCAACACTTCAAGAAGATGCCCCCGGGTGCTCTTAAAATGTTATTAGGCAGATGGATTCACTATCTTTTGCAGAGAGCCACTGAATATAATCAGGTTCAGTACCGAGGAGTTTACGAGCTTCTTTACTGCGAGTGACATTGTTGATCACCTATAAGGACGTATTATGTGACACTGTCTAAGATATTTTATTAAAAATATTATATTATCGAGACATTTTTCAGGTTTCACGCAAAGTGAAAAGGTTATTTATAAAGTCTGATAGAAGCTTTAATAAAATTATATATTTAGAATATTAGTTTCCAATATTCTTGTTTCAAAAATGCTTTTTGTTTTTTAGTTAAAGTAATATTGAAACCGCGCAACCCACAAACAATATTAAATGAGTTATTAAATATTAGGTAATATGAATTTAAAATACCTATATTTTTCTTTCTTTCTGTATATTTTTTTATTAAAGCTTTAGAAACAAAATCAGTAGGTACAAATAACAGGTCGTGCAAAACAACTTATACAAGTTGTGTATGTTGGTGTGTCCCCCACAAATAATGTTTGCGCGGTCAAGTTTGTGGGGTAGTCTGTATGTACTCAGTGTGTACGTAAATCGGTCTTTTATTGAATTGGGGCCACGACAGGTCACGAATCTTAAGGGTCAAATGCTGAAAGTAACTCGTCCGTTTTGGTGACGAATTTCAGGAACCTAGTACGAATTTACCTCTATATTAAATCAGTTTAAAAGGCAATTCATAGAAAGAGTATAAAATATATTGCCCTTGAAAACACACTGATAATATGACATATACTATTCTATCTTTTGCTAACTTCAATAGTGATAGAGCCAAATACATATTTTTATTATAATATTTTGTTCATTTTATGCGATGTTTTATACAAAGTTTCCCTTACAAAAAGACGCAGAAAAAACTTGCAGACGTTGAACACTCAACTAATGCATAACTACTATTGTAGAAAGCGAAGTAGTAAAGTTTTGGCATATTATTTTCTTCGCATTATGTTGATATAATATGTAAAAGTGCTTTTAATTTAAATCTTTTGAACAAAAGTACTTGTAAAGATCATCCAATAAGTGAAAAGAGCCTGAGGATAATGTTAAGGGGTCGTTCAGCATTTTAATCAAGTTAAATTGTAACGGCATTTAATCTAAGAACTCTGTGAACGAGCTTAAATACATTTAAGTTTGTATGGTATGTACAAATGAAAAATTACATACATTTAAACGTAGGTATGCCTAGTTCTTCTTCAGGGACGGATCGAGCCCTCCAAAAGCATCTAGGTAGGTATTCAATAAATTCATGTTCATGAAGGAGTATAAGAAGAAATAGTTAAGATAAGAGGGGAACACAAGAGAGTACATAGCGGAGTATTTCAGGGAGTTTATAGGCGAAGTAAATAAGTAAATAATGGGATATTTGATTTAGTAATTCATCTACTAATAGTAGTGCACTAAAAATGGGACCCCGTCTCGCCCCTCAACTTCACCTCTCTTCTTATTTAAAAACCCTTGACACTGACTTGAACTCCATCAGAGTTAACGTGTCTCAGTCTAATTGCGTGTAATTAATTAGTAATCACTAAACGATGTTCATAAAAGTTACTTCAAAACACTTCAAAAGATAAATTTGGATTAATCCATTGTTTTCATTGCATAAAAGACAGGGTGAATCTTTAACAGCTTTAAAAAAAACCATTGGTGCGTGATATTGGAATTTCTACTACTAATTAGGATTCTAGCGTTAGGTCACAAATATTTATTCAAGAGCACTATGGAAAACTTATTATAAACAGAATATTCCTAACCTTTTTTACCGATGTCTATCTTCGACATACTAACGTAACAAATACATATGGTGGCCGACGTTTTCCATTGTTCGTTTATCACCCTATGTAATCAAGGTCTCATAAGTATTTTGACAATGAGAAATATTTTTGCATTTCACGAGGGCATGACCTGACAAACGTTAAGTTGAAATAAACAGGATATTGGTATTACCGTTGAATAATTAAATCCTGTTTAAATAAGCTGGAGTTATGGTACCATAACGGACTGGTTTCATTGCCAAGTGCGATCTGGGGAGCTGTTTTGTAAACAATATCAAATGGGATTTGCTTCCAGTTTGAAATTACGAGGGTTCGAAATTTTACAACGGTCTACATTGCTCTTCACAAACCAGTCCTCTTTTCGGTGAGGGATGTAAACCCAGCAATGTATATTGGAGTTAGTGAAGTTGTGGTTTCTGGAATAGTACTCAGTTGTGCATAACATTTTCATAGGCGACTAAAAATACGTTCAAAGCCCACGAGCCATTATTCGTGGTCTGTTTGTTTATGACTACAGTCGACGCATGATGGATCGATGGCTTTATGATTCAGTCTACCTATATTTTTGATAAACACCTTTTCCGAAATTATACAAACAATTTAATGTAAAACAGACAGCCATTTTTTTAGTATCTATAGATATGTTGTATTACGCGTTTCCAAACTTTATATTTGTTTTAATTGCCACGTTTTACTATAGTTTATAAAAAAAAATAGTGCGGTGCCGTAAGAAGTTGGATTATGACATGATTTGGCAAAAAGTATTCTTAATGAGCAACAAAATATCATCCCAATTATGGTCGATTTTATTTCTTTATCAATAAAATCTTGCTGTTATTCCTTGCCAGCATTTCCAGGAATACAGGACATTTTTTGTCCTTTTATTTCCTACATTTTTATTCTACTCTCATCGGATCAAGATAGGGGATCAAGTCTCTCGTAAATCATCAAAGCTGTTTTGAGTAAATTAAAATCCTTATCATGTTATAAATCTGTTAATTTTATGAGTTAGAGAATGGTTTTCGGGATAAAATATTGAAGTATTTATTGGTTCTAAATAAAATATAATTCAATTCTATATTTATTGATCAGAAATAATTGACAAAAGGTTTTGTAATTTTTCAATTCATATTTCAATTTCAGATCTTAACTTTTAAAGCATTAATCAATCAATTTCCAAATCAAGGAATTTAGAGTTACGTCACTAATTGGCTTCAGTAGTGCGGTGTTAGGTACAAACTCAATTGCCTTGTTAGCAATGTAATATTCAGTGCTCTTTGGTCGCCTGTCAATTGAAAAGCTAGGTAAATTCCTAAACTTGGATTTGTATTATTACGTTAAAAATCGTTAAATCTAGAGAATTATTTATCTAGGTTTTCCGCTTGTATTTTTACCCGTGCCGAGCGACAAAAACCTGTCGCGAGGTTTCACGTGTCATCGTTTGAAACGGTAGTTGTCAATTGTTTGCTATACGTACCTATACGCGCCATATTGCGGTGCGATTCACTTGGAAAATCTATTAAAAAGTCTGTCCGTCAGAAGTGCTGTTAGAACAGTAGTTGTTACGAGCCTTCACTATGCAGCTTTAATCAAGTAAACTTTTATCCAAATCCATAATGGACAAACATAATGTGGTCTCAATAAATTACAGAGAAAATGTTTTTGGTTTCTTAGGGAAGTTCTATAAGATCCCAGAACGAATTCGCAGGCACCTACCAGGGCTTAAAATACCAGTCGTTGGTTACGTAATATACTTACGTCTTTGACAGGTATCTATTGGAGACAATAATTCACTCTCCACTCGAATACCTCAACTCATTAATTACCTAGGAGTTATTCCCTAACTTAAATATGAGAAACAATATTAGGAACCTTTCCAAAACCACTTATCAATTAACTTCTTATGCCAATTTTCCGCATCTTTCATAAAAGAAATTGCATAGCTGATATACTTGAACTGACACATATTTATTTAGTCGTTAGTTACGTAAGCCGCTGTAAGTATCAATATGTTATTGCCTCGTAACTGACAGCCACAAATCACCAAGATAATATCACCGTTGACGTGTGAAACACATTACTTATGTGTACACATTTTCTCCATAAAACAAAATATTATTGTCACATCGTCGTACGCCGGAAAATCTTCCCGTTGTGAAACCAATGTTAGCAAAAACGCCTAAACTTTTGCCCAAGGGGAGGCGAAAATAGTATAATGTGAAAAGGGTAAAAGATTTCACTGATCCTTCACTTTTCTTCACGTCTGAGTTTTTGTGATGCATTTGTCACGCCTGTTGTTTGACCTATTTGTTGAAGTTATTGCCACTGCTGAAGAGAAATTTCACATTATGTTGATATGTACGTTAATATTCCACGATTTTTTACGAGCTGTCCTCGTGACCTAAAGAAACTAATTCAAGTAGGTATGGAAAAATAGCAGGTGGGTACTAACAACCCATCTTCCTTTTACGAATAATATTTCTTTCGATATATGTATTTTATCCTGAAGTTCTTCTTGCGATGTCTTGATTGTATTTGAGGTAATGAAATTACAATTCCCTTACAATGCATGATTTGTAAACATTCGTGTCACTCAACCTGCAAGGTAGCTCTCCTTATGGAGTTTTCGTTGTGTATACTGAGACGTAATACATTATGTTTCTGTCCAAACAATACGAGAAAGTTGACGAGTAAGTTCGCACAAACCTTCCGAATATTAGTCATTTCCCCAAGTTTTCAATTTAGGTAATGTAATTAAACTTCAATTCGATATGTGCCTTCGGAATCGGTACAAAATATATTTTGAGGCCATTTTCCTTTATCAGTTTTAAAGTACTCTCTCTTTTTTATTGGACACTGAAGACGAGGAAGAGGCGGAATAAATCCATGGAATTATGTACTATACAAAATTGTTTATGTATTTACTTTTGTGTGACAAAACGCGTGGAGGCTTCATTGAGATAATTAGCTTAGTTTACGTTTGAGGACAATTGAATGAAAGGTTATATCAGCGTGTAACCGTTGTTTTCGTGAATAAGAGATATAAATAAACTCGCTTTTATAAGGTCACCTATGTATATGTAACTACGTATGTGATGGAATCTTAGGTAACTAATTTCACCATCTCTCAAGCATCCCATTGGCATGAAAATTGGCAACTGAATGTAGTTCTGATGACAATACAATAATATGGTACTGTCGTACTGATCATGATGGAGCCGGTACATATGAATTGGAATTTCATGATATACCTTGGTTTGTACGTGCATTTATATTTTACGTGTTGACTACATGTAGTGTTGATTATGACTTTGTGTCACGTGATATGCCGAGTCGCGTGTCGGGTGCATCATGTCGCAGTGAAATAATGACCGAGCTTGTTATCGAGATATTATATTCGTTGATAGCTAACAGACATTATTAATAAACTTTCTCTTCGTGTACTTAGTAAATAAAACATTTCACATATCAGTGCTAAGAAGGAAACACGCTGAATACAGACAAATAACTGCTGGTGGTTTTCCGTACTGAATGGACTACGTTTTAGACGTTTACAGTCTATAATGTACCAACTGCCAAAATATCAAGTTCGTAACCTCAGTGGATAAACGTAGACGTTGATGAATCAGTCTGTTGGCACAAGTAATTGATACTGTCAATCTGTCATTTAAAGACCGGAGTTCCAAGGAGGCATTAAACAATTGGCTGGAAGTCCCACATTAACTTATTATAAGACTTTCCTCTTCTATAATCCTCGTTATTAAAAAAGTTGGTTGACAATAAAAAATATTGAGAAGGATTTTTAGCGTCACCATTGTCACCACACCACTCAAACAAAGTAAGTCACCACTTACTTTGTTTTTAAGTCCACGATGTCTTTGGCTTATGAAGCTGCTATTTTATAAGCGTAATAGGTTTTACTTTTTTACTTCAATTTTTACTTACTGAAAATTGCTTATTTACTTTAAAAGATTCAAGTACGCATTAAATTGCTGATAAGCATATTAACTCGCAAGAAGATTACTTCGCACTTTGTAGGTCACTGAATAAGGGATTTGATTCATCATCCTCTGAGCCTTTTTCCCAACTATGATGGGGTCAGCTTCCAGTCTAACCGCGTGTAGCTGAGTACCAGTGCTTTACATGGAGCGACTGCCATGACGACATGACATGACATGATGACATGACCTCCTCAACCAAGTTACACGGGCAACCCAATATCCCGTGGTTAGTCTGGTGTCAGACCTACTGGCTTCTGACTACCCGTAACGACTGCTAAGGATGTTCAGTGACAGCCGGGACCTACAGTTTAACGTGCCATCCGAATAAGGGACTTGATTGTATTATATAGAAGGAAAGAAATACACAAAACATAATATCAAGTGTAGGCCTGCCCGTCAGTCACACTCTAGAGACATTCTAAATTCTTTGTTGTGATATAAGACAGGCTATTTTTGTCTTGACTTATTGCTTTTTAAGTTATTTTAAGCTGTTCTATTTAACTTTTTATACAAACATCTATGTTTTTAACATTATTGTTTTAGATATTATGTAGGTACACTTACTATAAAAATAAATAAATGTTAAATCTTAATAGTTTATACCTAGTAACTTGAAGAGTTTTTGTCAATAGACATGAATAAAGTAATCAGTTTCTTCTATTCAACTTGTGAAATCATTAGAGTATTTACAGCCAAGTTACTTTAACGTAGACTTTTACGTATCTATCATTAAAGGAATAATATTAATGATACGAATGCCCTAAGGCTACGACGTAGAACCTTATGTATAAAATTAGGACTACGACAGCGTAGCCGTAGTTGTCGTAGCAGATAACCGATACTCTTCGTAAAACATATTTATTGCTAGCTTTTACCCGTGGCTTCGGTCCACTTCGGTGGACTATCCCAAAGGAACCGTTTTATGTGTAAATTCAATAGTCTGTGACATCTACCGGTCTTTGCTATCTATGCTCTATTTTATTTCGTAAATAGGAGAAACGAGAAATATATTTAGTACTTATTCAAAACCAATTTTAAGTCGGGTAAAACAGCAGGTACTTGTAACGTTTACGTCATTGAATATTTTTTTGTTTACAGATTAAGTTACAAAATAAATATTCTTTAATATGAAGCTTTATAAAATTAACATGCTTTATTCACAATACAAAAAGAAACTTAAAAATTACGACAAAATAATGCTCTTGCTTGATATTTACAGGCAGACCGCAATTAACTAATTCCTGAACAATGAACGTACGTGTAAAGTTTCTTCAAATCCCTCCTTTTGTGTCAGACTTACATTTGTAGTCAGTTCAAGGACTACTAAAAATAAACCTAAAGAACACGCCATTGTATTCATACTGTATACCTCTACAATCTAATATAAAAGATACAGGCCTGTTATTTGAAACACATTGTAACTATATTTATTGTCAGCTCACGAAGAGACCAAGATAATTATCACATGTTTTAATAACTTACTCATTGTACATTGTAAAAATACCTCTATATTCAAAACTAGTAAATTGTACGCGGTTTCACTCGAGCTTCTTGGGAACTACCTACTGCCCGTACCCTTATAAAATATGCGGATTTGCGGATAGCCTAACTTCTCAAGAATGAAAGATTGCTTCAAATCCGTCCAGTATTTTCAAAGCCTTTAGTGTACAAACAAACGAACAAAATGTTTCCCGTTTATTACAGAAAAATATTATTTTCGAGATTTCGTCTCAACTGTTAAGCCGTGTTGTCAAAATGACTTGCGCTATGTATCGCGGTTATAACTATAGCTCCTACGATCAGGACTATTGTTTCAAGTCTGAGTGTTTAGTAGGTGTGGAGGCAATTATTTGGTTCAACTAATCGCACTGACTCATCGTTGCGACTAATTGCAGAGAGTTTTTGAAGCGACATCACAATAGCAACGGACAATTGCAGCGTCTAATCGCAGTGTCGCCAGTATTTTGTGTGGAGACATTGCTAGTAGTTTCTGGATACGGCAGATTAAGCATGCAGTCGGTTCAAATTCGGATAAGATTTTGTATGAAAGATCAAACATTCGGATTCGTTAAGGGTTACATAGGGTGAGAACCATTAGTAGAACAAAGTTTTTGACTAATTACCTCCTTCTTCCGTTTGAGTAATCTACTCTCGGCTATAAAATTCACTAATTCTGATTGAAACTAGGCTTTTGTAATATTGACTCTGTAAATACCAAATATGACTCATAAGAAGTACTTTCAACTTTTGTGTCACTAGCGCCATCTAACGGCAGTTTCACAATACCGTTACACTTTTCCCCAGCCGGCACTTCAGCTGCGAGTTTTCATTTAATTACGGAAAATTATGATAGATGGCGCTTTTTCGAATTATGAGTTTCAGAGGCTCGTCGTTCAATGCACTAAAAGGTTTATGAAACTGTCTACAGATGTCGCTCATGTCTAAATACAAACTTATTATTATACTTTTTTTTACCTTGACCTTTGACACTGTTAGGTAAGGGTAATATTTAGATTATGTAAATGTGAAAATTTAATCTTTTACGTTAACTGAACTCAAATGATAAAATGATGAGCAAGTTTCTTGATACTTAAGTATTCAAGCATTGTTATTGATTGAGTCAATGCCAAGCAATTAACTTGAGCCTACAGTTATTAGCCAGGTGGTTCGTTTGAAGCACGACATTTTAAGTCGAGGCTTGCCATAAATGAATTGAAAATCTTTCACAATTCCACTGGAATTTATGTTTATTAATTTGGAAGAAATTGTGAATTGTGTTAATGTTTATTCTTGTTTAATTCAAAAGTCTTCATCCTTTAGTTATATACAAGCAAGCTTATTGAACTTTTATGGATTCAGAGTAATTGTCTAGAATTAGCTATTAGTCAAGAAAAGTAAAGTTTTTCAGTACCAAGGAGATAGCGGTAAATCAATAATGTTCAACCAACTATGCTTAGCTTGTCAGTCATAGACTTACTAATTCAAGGTAAAGAAAAGGCTTGAAGTTATTATACAAGAACATTTTAGCAAGCCCATTAATCTTTCGAACCGACATTAGCTATTCAGCTATTATTTTAGTTTATTATATCTCGTGTCAGACCATTTAATAAGTTACTTTATACTATTGAAAATTCTGAACCGAGACAGTGATGAATTTTTAATACTTTGTTCATTTGAAATATCTTGAGCGGTAAAGTACTCTAGTTTATTACGCAACTAATAGAGTTTATGACTGAGTAACACATTAACGTGTAAGTAACGGTTTACTGTTGTGAGACGACAAAGTTTCAATTTTCTTAAGTGTTTCGTGAAATATTATGTGGAAGTAAACAATGTTTCTTTTTACAAAATTAAAGGTGTTTTTAAGGAGATTAAAGAATTAAATGATTAATGACTATGGTCTCAAAAGTATTATCTTCAAATGATAAATGTGAGTGATTATGCAAATAAGTTACTTCTCATCGTTAGTGAGGTACTGGCCTAGATTAGTACTAAAGTTCTTAAGATCAAACTACGCTTAAGACAGTTGAAACTCCAGGTCAAAAGGAGTCAAGTATTTAATATGATACAGACGGAATCTGTAACAATACCCCGACGCTTCGTTATACACAAACGTGTAGCTCACAGTTTACTCGCAGCTTATTTCACGGCTAAAGTTGATAGACCCCGACACTGCACACTCAGACTTTACCCAGTTTCTCACACATTTCGTGAACGTTAACTAACGCTTCGTGAAAGGTAGCAACCCCACTTCGGCGCCTAAGCAAACAATTATTGCTATTACACGCACTTTATTACCTTACAGCTCTATCCAACATATCGTTCATAAGAGAATCCTCCTGGACCCTTTATTATGTACGCGTATAAATAATCCCACCAAAAACATTAAATGTAAAAAAAAGCCAATCCTCTACGCAATTCGTCCACCGTAAAAAGTTTTGAGATCGCATTGAGGCCAAGTCCTGTTCAACTTTATTTGTAATAATAAATCAATATTTTGTGACTATATCAATAGTTTTGTTCACATTACAATAATATTGTCTTGGCCATGAGCACAAGTTAAAAATCGCTCCTTGAAATAATGTGTAAATACCATTGAATTGATAAATTCTACATGGACATGATTTTACGATTGGACTGATTATGGACTGATTGGAATTTGAGATGACCATGGACTAGACTAAACATGCGCCATACATAGTACATGTGCAGTTCATTGATTTTGGATGATACTGACTGTCAGTCATTTAGTAACAATTGAATAAACTAAAAGTATTTAATTCTGTGATATTAAAGTTCATGTTTGACTTTCACCTCTCCAAGATATGCTCTATTATATTTGTAGTTCATTGTGCTCATGGCCAAGTTAATATTATTGTAATGTGAACAAAACTATTGATATAGTCACAAAATATTGATTTATTATTACAAATAAAGCTGAACAGGACTTGGCTTCAATGCGATCTCAAAACTTTTTACGGTGGAGGAATTGCGTAGAGGATTGGCCTTTTTTTACATTTAATGTTTTTGGTGGGATTAGATTATTGTTATTAAATGACCGACAGTCAGAATCATCCATCATCAATGAACTGCACATGTACTATGGCGCATGTTTAGTCTATCGTGATCTCAAATTCCAATCAGTCCATAATCAGTCCAATCGTAAAATCATGTCCATATATAAATTTATCAAGCTCATGGCCAAGACAATATTATTGAAATGTGAACAAAACTATTGATATAGTCACAAAATATTAATTTATTATTACAAATAAAGTTGAACAGGACTTGGCTTCTATGCGATCTCACAACTTTTTACGGTGGAAGAATTGCGTAGAGGCTTGGCTTTTTTTTACATTTAATGTTTTTGGTGGGATCTAATTTATTTTTTGTAGGTCTCTTTCTTTTCTAAGTATATAACAAATTAAATTAGCTTACATGCAATTTACTAAATATATTACAAACTAAATATGTACACCTAAAGTAGCACGAAAAATGCATTTTTTTAAAATAAAGTAAAAACTTTTCGAAATCGTCAAATTTTCGAATCGAATATCTTTTAGAATCAAAGGGGTTTATTTCAGAGATAGATGGCACTATCACATGAAATTATTTGTTTTTTTTTAAGTACTACTTATACTGAGCTATGTAACGAAACCATAGCGCGATTTAGACCAGGACAACGCCATCTATGAGCGAGCATGGAGTATTTATCGCACTGCATTTATATAAAAGATTTTATCATTATTCATTTCATTTAACCTAGCTTTTTTATTCATATGTATTTAATTCATATTTAATACATAATAAGAATATACCACACTATGTAACAATAAAACAAATAGTAACATTTTGTACATAAATAAATAACAAAGTTATCAATGCAGTCAAAATTCATACACAATGTTCTTGAAAAACCGCAAATATAAATTTGTTTCCTATTTTTTTATTAATTTTTAAGGTTTTTATAATTTTCCCTTTATATGTAGCTAATAACCTGTCTTGGTGCCAAATTTGAAGGTTCTAAGTTTGCTAGAAGTACCTTAGACTTTTGATGATCGGTCAGTGAGTGAGTCAGTGACAAAATGGTGTAACTTTGATCGCGCATAACTCGTAAACTATTTATTCAAATGTTTTGTAATTTTGAGACTGAGCTTGTTCTAAT
This sequence comes from Helicoverpa armigera, assembly GCF_030705265.1. NCBI lineage: Eukaryota > Metazoa > Arthropoda > Insecta > Lepidoptera > Noctuidae > Helicoverpa > Helicoverpa armigera. The sequence continues at coordinate 5,634,532 of NC_087123.1, read as the reverse complement.
ACTTACTCTTGGTCATCGAAAATCTAAACTCCTAGCTTTATTCACATGGAAGATACAGGGGGCTGAAATAGCCGCGAAACGCTTCGAGAAAAGATAGTACGGCCGTGCCCGCTTTGCTCGAGTCTTGGCTGGGGCACTGCCGTGCCCTCAGAAACAGTGTCCAAACACAAAGGAATTTATACGCTCGTATTAAATGTTCTTTGTGTTGAATTACTTATGCTCAGTGTCCTGTGACAGGCTAATGTTTGAAATATCGACATTGCACGCCTCTATTTTAAGCACGTGAAAAGTGGAATGGGCGTTAAGGTCTTGGGGTGTCGAGGGTGGCGAAGGGGGTTGTCGGCATTCAACAGGCGGCGGTCGATACGGCCGGCGCCGCGGCGCAGCGGCAACGTTTACCTACCCTACATACTACTCGCCTCAGAGTAACACCACGTCACAATTTTTTACAAAAATCTTAACTCATTACTCGGTTTCTTCGTCTTTGTTTTCTTGACACGTTGTTGTTGCTTTATTTGAATTAAAGAGCGACGATTTGTTTTGATTACCAAGGGTTTTAAAGAATTTTCTTCTAACACAACCACAATGTCACTGTTTAATAAATGGTTATAGCTAGAGATTGTAAAAATGATTGCCTTATAAAGCTACTTTTATTGCTATAGAGAAATGCTTCACAATGCGAGCCGGTTTCCGCTCGGAATAAAGCGTCTATTTTATTTAATCCGCCACCTGGTAGCGGTGTTATTAGCCGTGCCGGTGGCACAGTTAAAATCTTTAATTGCAATGGCTATAAGGCATTCGATTTAAACGACTCGTATAAGAAAAAAAAGTGATTTAGAAATGTAAGTTATTAAATTGAGAGTGCCGTGATGTCTAAATGAAAATGTAGCGAGATGTTGGCGGTAGCAATATTTAAGATTAAGGCGGTGCACTATACGTAATCTCGGTCGTCTGCTACTAGATTCGAGCCTTAGATTGCGCCGAGTCTCCTCAAACCGAGGACCTTATCTCGTCTCGGCTGGCGTCTTTGTGAACAATAAGCTGTACTCTAGACGCGTAAATTGCGCTGCTAATATAAATTCTCTTATTTATTGCCTGAGTTTCACTGGTCCTGTACAACGCGTGTGCCTTTTGTCCTTGTTCGGAGTATCATGTGCTCACCGAGCAATGTTTATATTTTCACAAAAGCTTTTTGTAACACACTTTTCAGTACAGTAGAACTTGTTTGTAGTATTTTTTAGTTTCGCTGATAACGTATGATTTATATTGTGGAAAATATTTTTGTTGAAAAATACGGATTCTTTTTATGTTTTGGCTAGTGGTGTATCGTGATAAAAGAAAATAACTCAGCTATTACGGGTTGTATAGTTTTTTCTTGACGGAACTGTGTGTTGATGTCGAGTTTTACGGTTATTGAGAGTACTTGGTTGTACGAGAATAGTCTTAGAGACATATGGCGGAGTTCGTTCAGTTCCGTCATGTCGTCGTAAACTTGCTACTCGCCCGTGTTGGAGTATGTGGGGAACAGATACGTAGGTACATATTATTGCCACCAGATGTTTCCGTTTCAAAAGGTTACGATCGATACCGCTTGCATGTTTATTCGCACTTCGTATTTTATTAGTATTATCACTATTTATTTAATACCATTTATAAGCTCGATAAGTTTTCCAATACTGAAATTGTATGTGGATAAAAAATAATTTTCTATTACAAATAATCAGAAAGACGTAGCATAAGTTCTTACATAGTTCCTTCCTTAGTGCTTGTTGATGTTCAAGTTGAATTTACTCGTTAACACTGGCTACTGGCATTGAAAGTAAAACTTACGTTATATACAGAGGCAGAAACACCCATAGAAAACAAAAGACGCCCGTTATTACATTACAATCTTCTTCTTTGTAAAGCTATAATTCTTACGTGAATAAACACGCGCCAACTTTGAACTGTAAACGTTATTTAATAATTCTGGCTGTTCCTAGCAAACCATTAATGGAAAGTTCCGGGGTGCAATCAATTTAGATATTCAAATATTGTTCCACAAACTTCCCTAATAACAAATCAGTCTGATTGTGTACTTAGGCGGTAATTACTGTCCGACTCTATTTAAGGGTGTAATTATTGATCAGTTATATCCAAGGGGATGCAAAATCTCAGCAAATCATGATTAAAATGGGTAAAAAAAGACCCTATTTTATAAGCCTTTTGCACAGGTATTCATTTAATTAAATATTTTGAAACTGCTGTCAAATTCTCCGCGCCGCACTCACGATAAATCATTACCATACTTTCACCGATGGCAAAACACCCCCTTACGTCGTGATTTAATTGATATCGAGTCAGAATTGACGTCATATCAGCCCTACATGTCACAAATAATCGACATAACACAACATTATACGAAGTGTAATCGATTCTATTTGTTCTCGAAAATTCCCGAAATGTGGGGTGAAGTTCCGTTGTACAGTAGACCGCACATCAGTGGTAACTGTCATGCACCTTAAATCAATAGTAATAAGTACGATTTTTCTATAAAACTGTTACCACTGACCTGAAGTTGACTGTACCTATAGCTATATTACGTATGTATATTCACGTGTTGTATGGAGCAATAGCTGAATGTTTCAGTGAAGCCCTTGTCTATTCATGAACATGATTGTCTCTCAACGTAATTGCTGGAAACTTGCAGCCGTGAACTAATTGAATGTAATGTACTTTAGTAGAACAGTATTGTTAGTTTATAGCGACATATGGCGCCTATTTGCAGAGCTCCTTATTATGTTTCCAAGTTATGAATACATTGCTAATAACAAGGTTTATTAGACGGTGTCCATAGTTTCTTTCCGGTTTTTCTCCATGAGACCAACTCTTTGGAACCGCGAAACTAGTTTGACGTTTCGAAAGAGGTTTTATAGGCCTATTTGAAATAAAAAAATTGACTTTAACTTGACTTTTGACTTTGTAGGTATGTACATTGTGACTAAAAAATGTTACCTTATTTTTAGTTAACATTTCTTATAACTAAAATTGATTAAAATTAACTTTTTTATTGGTGCTTCTCATAAATTGAAATAGCAGCAAATGTTAAAAGTTATATTCACAATACCTAATCCCTTGTTCGGAGAACAGCTAAATTAGTATGAAACATCCAGGCGCCCGCTGTTTATGTAACAAGATTAGTACCTATTTCGGTATATTATTGATAAATTATTAACCTTTCATAGAATGGGTCCGTATATTACACAGATATACCGGTATTTTCAATTAAGTGACACAGTTATGACGAACTCCAGTCTGTGAATGATAGTAGAATAAGCTTTGTTAATATAAATGGTTAGAACCTACATATATGATAGAATTTACGAACAAATTCACAGAATACCGTTAGTTTCAGACTTACGAATATAAACTATGTCGCAATATTAGTCCTCCTGGTTATTCCAGCAAACGAGCAAATAATAGGAACCTTACGGCGACCGACAAGAGCCTACACTAGCCACGGTGAAGGGTTCTTGATAGTGCCCTCTCTTACGTTTTATTGTCCTATCGAGACACGTGGCAACACCATTGCCATTTACGGTCACAGTTTTAGGGCACAACCTGAATAATTTCTTTTGGACTGCGTCCAGTAAACACGTAGTTAGACCTCTTTTCCGTCGGTTTTTATTCGACAAATCCTGTTTGTTTTAAAACATCCGGATCGCTGCGGGAAGGTTACTGATTCGTATGTTATTTAAAAAAATAAGAACGCTCAATGTGTTTGGAGAAGTATGATTTCAAAGGATGACTGACATGTTCTTCAAAGAATTCGGCCCTGATTGAGTCGTTGAGTTGGTTTCGCATATCGTAAACATTTTGTAAAGGGCTTGATTTAATAGGTATATCGTTGCGTTTGATATTCTTCACAAGTTTTGGTTGAGAGTTGTTATTTGTTGGCATCCTTTAAAAAGTGAGGTGCGTCATCATAATAATCACTGTTCCTATATTTCACCGTAATTAACAGTCCTTCAAAGTTCTGAAAAATGTTTCTATTGTACGTAACATTCGTACAACAAAATTGGTAATATTATCAATCAATTATAGTTCTTTCTTTTCATAAAATAGCACATTCAACCTAATTCTAAAATAAAATTCTGTAACCAGTTGTAAAAAACACTTCTTTACGCCCTGAACGAACAGTCTATAGCCTACACCATGTCCATTAAAATAATCTTGTTTGGCAGATAATATTAAAATAACTGGGTAAAAATAACACGAAAAGGGCAAAAAGATTGGAAAGGTTGCGTCATAAAGGTGGTATTCATCCCCGAGGAATATTTCAGCGGCATCTGGCCTGAAAACATTATATTTTAAGATTCATCAGTATCGACTGATATCTACCTATAGCAATTTCTCGGAATCTAAATAAAAATATGGTTCACACCTGATAATATTTTGACAGTTTAAGTATAAATGTATGGTATAAATCTACTGATCATTATAAATAGGAACCCCAAATACATTATTTGCAAGATAATCATTATTGGTATACCTATATTTTTTTTCAATATTGAGACGGAAATTTACTACCTATAGGTTTTTCTAGTATCGATTGATTTATTTTTATATATCAACCATTAGTAACAATTTTGTTTTTATTTCTAAAACTCATTTGTTATCAAAACCTACTACTAATACGTATCGTAAACGATTCCAAAGTCATTACAAGTCATAAATCAGGTAAAAACCCTATTGAAAAGCAAATCCATGTAATTTCGTTCCTAATGTTGTGACTAGTAATTAATTTACGAGTGAAATATGGATTTCACTAATGAATTCCGTATTTACAGTGGAGTATACGGGTATTCTATTCAAATCGTCTCGGTTGGGGCGGGGTGTAAAACTTTATGAGTTCATTGGGTCTCGAGGGGACGACTGTAGCGATGCCGCTCTACCGGTTCACACCACACACTCAAACGTGGATTAAATCTAATAATGTACTTAATTAGTTAAATCTGTTTCAATTTATATGAATCGTTTTACATTGATTAATTATTTTTTCATTAATATCTTGTGCCTGGCTTCGTAGAAAACTAGAATGATATTGAAACAAAAGGTTATTTAATTGATTCTGTTTATATAACAATTTTGTAATAAACGAAGCATTCTATAGAAAACAATTGAACAATAATTTAAGTTAAAAGCTACAAATATTAATATTCCTAATTGCTAATATTAGCGTGAGTCCTAGAATTAATATTAGCCTACCGTTCGTTATTTTAATAACTAACAATTTAAATTCAAGCAAGCAGAAACCTATTTCAGTAGAAGTCGCAATGAATCATAATAATTATGCAAAAATACAACTGACCCGGTTAAATCAATATGAAATTACGTGGAGAACAACAAAAGGGGTAAGATTATACCTGTATCAAAGCCACAATGGGCAAGACTGGGTAAGATAACAAAATAACGCCACAGACTAAGCAAGAAGTCGTTACAAGACTTGGGAGACGGGTGGTAGTTAGCAGATGGCGAACAAAATTGGATCAATACCTCCCCATGAATAATTAAGATGAATGAACTGCTTTTTAGACTTTCTTAGTGTAAATATTATCATTTTACATGCCAAGTTGAAGTGTAATTTGATTAGAATTTTGTTGATTGTATTACAGTAGACGTTGAGGGCGATTATTATTTTATTATTATAAATGAGAAGACTCAGAGTTTTTCAATATGTCAGTCAGTCACCTTTGAGTTTTATATATTTAGAAGTTTTAATTTGTATCTAATGGAAAATTACTTTAACATAGAACAAGGAATATGCTGAATATATTTTGGAATGAGATGCCTTGGTCTTGGTAATATTACATACTTAGGTACTTAAAATACGTAATATACTTAAACATTTGCTCTATCAAGTTTGCTAGCTAAAGTTAATCTTCTAGGTAAGGTCGTAGCTACACTTTCAGTTTTAATTGGAACTAGTAGGTACTTCATGTGACCTAAGCCTTGTCTTACACAACGAGTCGTAATGTTGAGGTACCAACGGTCCCAGATGGTCCAACGAAATTAAACTAAACTAGAATTTGCATATTCAAATCACATGTTCCTTTCAAAGGGTAAGGCTCAAAGAATTGAGGGCCTAGCCAACATTTTTAATTTGCAAAGCTTAATAAATCAAGGACCTTTTGACTGTTACACGTAAATTATAATATTTATGTTAAAGTGACTCACAAATGTAATGTCATTTACTGTTAAAATATTGTTTGTTTCACAAGTTCAACGGCCATTAATAATAAAATACTAACTAGATTCAAAACAGATTTTGAATAAATCATGCTGGTATCTAAAGTAGATTAAATGGTGATTAGTTTGTTAGAACGAAGTATGCAGGTATATCGGTATACATTTAATTTCTGTTTAAAGCGTTTTATACCTACTAGGTATCATTCATAAATAAAGATACAGAGATAAGAATGAAATTACTTTCGAACGGCAACTGAATTGGATAACTAGATCTCCTACAAACGAGTTTTCGAAATATTTAAACCTAGACAAATTGCCAATTTGGAACCGAGTGGCATTACTCCACATTTTCAGGGCGCATGATTTAAAAAACAAGTTTCCCTTTGATGCATTACAGACCAACTATCCCTATCTCGTACGAGTGGAATAATGGCTACGTTTTTGCTCTAAAATTCCCAGAAAAATATTTGAGCAAGCTAACAATGTCACAGACTTTTAAAGTTATAAAGCAGGTATTTTAATACGAAATTCCGCAGTCATACACGAATAGTTCCAGCATGTAAAATTCTTGCACCAGTGGCTATTTTACGACGAAATCGATCGATTCGTTAGTTCCAATTTGTCTAAAAATAAAGTCTGCGGGACGCTTCTTTGTGTGTGTGCAGGTCACCTCTAAAAGGGTGAACTAATTTCCATGAGCTCTTTGCTTTCAGGAAGCATTTTTAGATTGGGTTATGTAAAAATTCATTCGCGTTTATTCCGACGGTCGGGTGGCGGACGTGAAAGTCGAGAAGTCACATCGCTGACGCTAAAAATGCTATCTGGTTTTTAGTATAATGGCGCCAATTTCCAGAGGCAATCGAGGAACAGGTTTTCTTTACTTCAAGATACAGACTGAAACTAATATATTTTGTTATAGCTTCGGCAGTCAGTCACAAAATCTTGCCAAATTCTAGATTTCATTAATTCTTTCTGGGATGTCGTTGATGAACTGTCAGGGAAATATTAAAATCAGTATCGAGCTAGCATAGGTTCATAAAGATGTTGTGAGTTATAAGAGGTACATGGACCAAAGAGAATAATTTAAAAAATGACGATCGCATTTAATATTCTTTAAGGAAGTCCGTCGTGTAAAGTTTTTTAATTACAAATATTTCATGTCTGTTTCAGTTAAGAAAGTCAGTTTTTGCATTTTTCCTTCTGAGCTGCAATATTTAAATTGTAGTTACAGCATTCAACAAAAAATATATTTGAACAATACTGTCAAGATAAATAAAAAATTCAAAGCGTTGAACTTTTTCAATTTAACGATCATTGATGAAAGTTCGCGGCACAGATTGTCTTTCAAAGCTTAAGGGTTTCAATGGCTGAACTTTATTTTAAATTCATAATTCGAATACGAATCGTTTTAAAATCGGAATAATGAGGGACAAGAATAAAAACTTAAAAATAGAACTTATTTAAGATAAGAAAAATAATAATAAAGACAATACATGAAATATGATATTCTTGACCCGACTACATATTGTATTGTACAGCAAAGAACTCGACGTTTCAATAAAGTGGGTTTGTAGCTAACAGAAACGTGTCAAGCGACTTCCCAAGTTTCTTCCTACATACTGATGTCCTTTTCTTGAACTTTTTCTTTCAGTATTGTATCCAGTGTCTGCTTTCAAACTTCTGTAGAATTGTCAAGAATGATTTGAACGTATTGTTGGAAATTCTAGCAGTTTCTACATTTATTGTACCCGATTGATAGCTGCTTCTACATGGTTCACGTCATGTCACTTTAGCCGCTTACCAGGACGTCGAGTTATCCTGTTGAAAGCACCAATCCCTTTTATATTGGCAGCGCTTACTCTACGGATTACTCCGTACATTCGAAAGTGATAAGCTATGGAGCCCGGTTAATATTCCTAAGCCTTATTTTATGTGACTTTGCACGTCTAAACAATATTTGTAATGCCGCGGTATCGGGCCAATATTATTTTGCGTGTTTTTGTGTACTGACTTTGATAGCTTTTTCAGCATTTTTCGATTTCTATGTTTTAAGTATTTGGTCCTATTGCACTATGCTTGTACGGCGTATGCACATATGTCTTTGTGTGTGGCATTTCCATTATTTTTTATCAATATTATTTTTCTCTCTTGGATTGTAGTCTAACGAAAACACACCCAAACATTGTCTAAACTAGCAACACAAAATGATAAGTAACGAAATCACTATCAAACCTTATATGAAAACATTCAATATAACTGACATATAATAAGAACAGCCTTATAGAGGTCAATTGCTATCGCCAGTTGCAAAATTGTCTCAATCAGTTCTATCCAGGACAATTAAAGCAATTGCTGTGTCATTATTCTTTATTACTGAGCGCAGTCGTTATATCTGGTGGATCTTTGAGAAACTTGTACGATATTGCTAATGGTCATGTAAGATAACTAGTCGATTCGTGTTTATTGGGAAGCATGTGGAATCAATACTGCCAATATCTTGGTCACATAGTAAGACTCGAGGTACTAAACAGGATCTTGCAGATAAATTGTCTCTTATTCGAAACTTTAACCATGTTTTAGGATATAGGATAGGACGCAATCATTAACTTAACAGTTTCTTTTAAATTTATTATCCTATAGGTATCTATTACTTCGTCATAGCGTAGTCTCCATCTTCAGCATTCGCCCGGCGTCCATCACTGAACATACATCTACTTGACATATGCCAATCTGTCTCACGACACACTACCTCCTTAAAAGCACTATGATAGTGTTGTCACCCCACATACCAACGACCAACAAATTGGCTGATCCTGAGGTTACGTATCTAAGCATTGTTGGCTAAACTTCAGTCAGTAAAGCGAACCGGTACAGGGAACAAAGTGTGTGGCGAGAGAGATTTACGCCTACAATACAGACTACACGTAGAATTTGATCGTGATGGATAGCGTCGGCCGATCCATCACCACAAGGTGTTCAGTCAGATGTTAGGTTAAGAGGTTATAGTACTGACAACCTGACAACTTATTGTGGCATGGTTTAATTGAATACCGTGACACTGGAAGGACATAAACTTTATTTAAATTATTTTTGGATGAAAATACTTCTTTGTATTTTCAGATCGAACCTGGTTCAGGATGTTTGTTTTTGCATAATTAGATTTATTTATTCGTTTAAATGCTTGTGGTCCAATACTTTATCCTCATATTCGTAACATTAGAATTATCAACCGACCTTTATTGATTGTATTTTTTGTTGCCGATTTAAATGACAAAACTTTTTATACCTTTTCAAGCAGTATCTGTTATCCCATGTGTCATGTGAATAGACTGATGCAAAAGTAATTATCCGGGTTGTATCCCGGAACGGTATTTATGGTCGGTTCTCCGGAGGCCCGTGTGAGCAGCACGGCGGATGACGACGGAGAGTGTATAATGCACTAAGCACTTAACTGCGAATCAGGGCGGGACCACGTTCTGTTTGTGGACATGAACGTGGCTACAAGACTGGGCACCGTATAATTTTAACTGAATATTTTTAAGTAATTTTATAGTTGAAAAAATAAATATTTTCACAAGCTTTTTAAGTTGAAATATGAAACATTCACACGTTGACCGCGAACTGTCACATAAACGAAGGTTTTTTCACTGTGTCTGGACCTATTAGCAGTCAAAGGCTTCATTAATAACTAAATACATCCTGCTTAATTACTACAGCCTGCATTAAATACTGATGTATTTTCAATTCGCATAGCTGCTGTGAACAAATTTGGCTACACTAGAATCCGCTTAATCCATTTAATCCGGAGTAGCGAGTTAAAACATAAACCTTAATATTTCGCCGCCGTGCGGTTCACAAAATCACTAAATCCTCAACCTAAACGTAAATTAATTTCAACCAACTGGTAACTCAGAGAGGAGTTTAGCTTCATTTTAATACAGCTAGTTTTCTGCCTGCAGACTCATTTCTATAGACCTTCATGTCGGACGAAAGTAGTTTTAGTCCTAGCAGCTTTTAAATCCCATCAAATATATTTTTTTGTGTATAGGAATATATGCTTTATGTCGGACGACATAATCAACATTTTAAAATTCGAATTAATAATTACGAATTTATGAAGCTAATTCTTTAAATTAAATTCGTTTGTGAAATATAATAACAATTTATATTCCACTCAGCTCAGCTCTATTCTAATTGCAATCATAGCTGTTGACTAAGCTGTTTAACATTTTGTTTTGTTTACTAGAAAAAATAATAGATAAGTATAAAGAAACAACCCAGACGCTAGGCATAAACCTGCCTACTGATCTAGTCGTAAGTAATAAAATAAAGTATGACGGCCATCTAGGTTGCATAATATAGAAATAAGTAGAAAAAGTATAGAAAGTAGTCCTTGGCATTATGCCGGAATATTTCATCGGGTGGCGACGGCCATTTTTTTCTTAAAATATGAGATTCTTAAGGAATTTTAGACAAAAATATCGTACTCCTTTATTAAAATGCCACTACCGAGAATTTTGGCCGACCAGTAGGTATTTATAGTGTAAAAAAATCGGTACTGTCTAGAAAGTTTCCATTATCAAGAAAGGAATTTCAGAATTAAAATTGAAAACGTCAAAGAGATGTAAACTTTTTGTAATTTTCTTGTAAGTCCTTTTTAAGTATCTTGCTTAAAACTTACAGAAAGTTAGAGAAGGTGATCACGATTGTATTTTGACAAAATTTATCGGATACCAATAAAAACCTTCTCATTCTGGATTTTTTTATGTTGCAGGATACTAAGTCCACGCGTAGTGCCTTCGGTATTACACTCACGTTTATTCAGCCTACTAAAATGGGCGGTAAAAACCGGAAAATACGCGTTTCGGTCTTTGCTAAAAGTATTACACAGCAAGTTAGCGTTGGGATACCTACTTGAGAATATTTAGATCGGCTTCATATTGAAAGATTTTTACAATATTTATGAAGTAGTAGTGAATAGGATACATTTGGACTTCATGTTTCTATATGCATAGGATTGGTGACTTGTCAAGCGGTATCGGATTGTCTAACGGGGTCGACATATTCCTTTTTTTTTTCCTTTTCACACACGGTTTCGGTTAGCCCCATGGTAAGTTATTAATTAACTTGTGTTATGGGTGCTAACACAACTGATAAACTACATATAGCTACATATATACATATTTATAAATACATATCATAACACCCAGACCACGGCCAACAAACATGCTCATCACACAAATGTCGACCGAACCGGGAATCGAACCCGGGACCTCAGGTTCGGCGGTCCGGCATGATGACCATTGCGCCATCGAGGTCGGCAAATTTAATTTTAATTTAATTTAATCTATTTGAAAAAAAAAACTATAGATATTTCATGCGACTGAATAAATATACGGGACAAAGACAAACAGAATCAGTAACCTTAATTATAGATCGTAACGCATTCGTCCCCTACAAACTTAAATACTTAATTTGAATGCGTCCCAAAACATACGGTCTATTTAATAAATTATGCGAAGTCGATAGCAATATAAAGGTAATGGCCGAATGAATATTCGCGTCGGTAACTCTTTATTGATATACGTTGCTATCCATTAGTGGGATATTAATGAATGTCGATGATTCCGACACTTTATTTAAATAGCGTTTGTTTTTTCGGTTAACGTCAATTATAAAGCAATCGTTGAAGTTATTTTAGTCATTGGTTTGTATTATACACACTGTATTGAAGCTTTTGAAACGATACTTGATGAGTTTCCATGTGGAGATTTGATAGGCTAACAGCATATTTTTTTATGCCAAAATGACACCACACAACATTTTGTTATATTTTTACAGTCAACTACAGGCGCAATTGAGTGTCTAACAATCCGTGTTCTTATAAGTATTCCATAGAAATAGAGGAAAAAACAGAACCCTTATAAAATTCCTCCGCTTCCTGTCTATCGGTTAGAACCTTTTTTGTGGAAAATTAATCTCGAATACTCATGTCTACCGTCCTAAGGAGATATAAACCAGACTCTTTTATTATTACTTTTTTGGTGTTAATGCTGTTTTTTAGAATACATGGCCAAATTATTTATGGACGACTAGCTTCCGCTCGCGGCTTCGCCCGCGTGGTGTGTAGTTAAAAAAAGCCTATGTGTTAATCCAGGATATCACCTACGTACAAAATTTCACGTACAAAGAATAAAAAACATACCTACTACTTACATACATTCTCACAAACTGTCACATTTAAAATTTTTATAGTTTCAGGAAAATACATTTTTTGTTATATTCTTTGTTCTATTTAATGGTTATGAAACCCGTAAATATATTGCCCCTTTTAACCTGTGTATCCTTTCAAAACGAAGTTTAGACGACACATTTCTGTTCAACCACATGAAGTTTATTCCATTACCTTTAATTAATTTGATAACACGAAGTTGGCCCGTGAAACTCCTAGACTCGACTAACTTACTTACTTACCTAATATTGTCCTGTCTCTTAGGACTCATTAAAAGTCCGTCACTGCTGGTGATTTATACAAGCGTCGCAAGAGTTGTTTATATGTGTTTGTGCTGATTGGTTGGCCTTTTAGTGATTTAAGCGGTATTAAATACCTAAAGAGTTTACGATTTATTTGAGAGATCTCTTGATTAATCTAAAATAAAGAATTTAGTTGAAAAGTTTTAGGTAAGTACCTAAAAAAAATCTAGTGTTCATTTTCTATCTCTGGTTTTTAGGTGCGAATCGCTGTTTTGAATCGGAAGTTATTTTGGAATGATTGGAAAACTGAAATAAATAAAAAGCTTTAGGTATTTCACATAATGTATGTGCAAACAATTATTAGATATCGCTATGTCTCCACAACACTCAAAACTTTAGGTAAACACATTAAAACTATGACACTAAAGCTAAAATCCTATAAATTATAAATGCGCACGACATATTATAATATGTACCTCTGAAATACAGCCTCTAAGTTAAGATCCCACCAAAAACATTAAATGTAAAAAAAAGCCAATCCTCTACGCAATTCCTCCACCGTAAAAAGTTTTGAGATCGCATAGAAGCCAAGTCCTGTTCACCTTTATTTGTAATAATAAATCAATATTTTGTGACTATATCAATAGTTTTGTTCACTTAACAATAATAATGACTTGGCCATGAGCACAATAAACTACAAATATAATACAGCATATCTTGGAGAGGTGAAAGTCAAACATGAAGTTTAATATCAAAGAATTAAATACTTTTAGTTTATTAAATTGTTACTAAATGACCGACAGTCAGTATCATCCAACATCAATGAACTGCACATGTACTATGGCGCATGGTGATCTCAAATTCCAATCAGTCCATAATCAGTCCAATCGTAAAATCATGTTCATATAGAATTTATCAATTCAATGGTATTTACACATTATTTCAAGGAGCGACTTTTAACTTGTGCTCATGGCCAAGACAATATTATTGTAATGTGAACAAAACTATTGATATAGTCACAAAATATTGATTTATTATTACAAATAAAGGTGAACAGGACTTGGCTTCTATGCGATCTCAAAACTTTTTACGGTGGAGGAATTGCGTAGAGGATTGGCTTTTTTTTACATTTAATGTTTTTGGTGGGATCTAATTTATTTTTTGTAGGTCTCTTTCTTCTCTAAGTATACATATAACAAATTAAATTAACTTACATGCAACTAACTAAATATATAACAACTAAATATGTATACCTAAAGTAGCACGAAAACAACATTTTTTTTAAATAAACTATAAAATTTCGAAATTGTCGAATTTTTTAATAGAATATCTTTTAGAATAATAGAGATTTATTTCAGAGGTAGTAGATGGCGCTATCACATGAAATTATTTGTTTTTTTTTTAAGTACTACTTTTACTAAGCCATGTAACGAAACCATAGCGCGATTTAGACCAGGACAACGCCATCTATCGAGCGAGCATGCAGTATCTGAGGGCACGGCAGTGCCCCAGCCAAGACTCGAGCAAAACGGGCACGGCCGAACTATCTTTTCTCGAAGCGTTTCGCGGCTATTTCAGCCCCCTGTATCTTCCATGTGAACAAAGCTAAGAGTTTAAGTTTTCGATGACCAAGAGTAAGTATTAAAACAAGCTCAGTCTCAAAATTACAAGACATTTGAATAAATAGTTTACGAGTTATGAGCGATCAAAGTTACACCATTTTGTCACTGACTCACTCACTGACCGATCATCAAAAGTCTAAGGTACTTCTAGCAAACTTAGAACCTTCAAATTTGGCACCAAGATAGGTTATTAGCTACATATAAAGGAAAATTATAAAACCTTAAAACTTAAAAAATAGGAAACAAATTTATATTTGCGGTTTTCAAGAACATTGTGTATGTATTTTGACTGCATTGATAACTTTGTTATTTATTTATGTACAAAATTTTACTATTTGTTTTATTGTTACGTAATAAAATATACCACTATTGTTATTATGTATTAAATATACATACATATGAATAAAAAAGCTAGGTTAAAATGAAATGAATAATCATAAAATCCAGATAAAATCTTTCATATTAATGCAGTGCAATAAATACTGCATGCTCGCTCGATAGATGGCGTTGTTCTGGTCTAAATCGCGCTATGGTTTCGTTACATAGCTTAGTATAAGTAGTACTTAAAAAAAAAAAACAAATAATTTCATGTGATAGCGCCATTTACCTCTGAAATAGATCTCTTTTATTCTAAAAGATATTCGATTCAAGAATTCGAAATGTTTTAGTTAAAAAAAATGTTGTTTACGTGCTACTTTAGGTGTAATTATTTAGTTTGTTATATATTTAGTTACTTGCATGTAAGATAATTTAATTTGTTATATACTTAGAGAAGAAAGAGACCTACAAAAAATAAATTAGATCCCACCAAAAACATTGAATGTAAAAAAAAAGCCAATCCTCTACGCAATTCCTCCACCGTAAAAAGTTTTGAGATCGCATAGAAGCCAAGTCCTGTTCAACATTATTTGTAATAATAAATCAATATTTTGTGACTATAATATCAATAGTTTTGTTCACATTACAATAATATTGTCTTGGCCATGAGCACAAGTTAAAAGTCGCTCCTTGAAATAATGTGTTGAATTGATAAATATATATTATGGACATGATTTTACGATTGGACTGATTGGAATTTGAGATCACCATGGACTAAACATGCGCCATAGTACATGTGCAGTTCATTGATGTTGGATGATACTCACTGTCGGTCATTTAGTAACAATCGAATAAACTAAAAGTATTTAATTATTTGATTTTAAACTTCATGTTTGACTTTCACCTCTCCAAGATATGCTGTATTATATTTGTAGTTTATTGTGCTCATGGCCAAGTCAATATTATTGTAAAGTGAACGAAACTATTGATATAGTCACAAAATATTGATTTATTATTACAAATAATGTTGAACAGGACTTGGCTTCTATGCGATCTCAAAACTTTTTACGGTGGAGGAATTGCGTAGAGGATTGGCTTTTTTTTTACATTCAATGTTTTTGGTGGGATTTATTGTACTGCATTAATATGAAAGATTTTATCATTATTCATTTAATTTTAACCTAGCTTTTTTATTCATATGTATGTATATTTAATACATAATAACAATAGTGGTGTACGTAACAATAAAACAAATAGTAACATTTTGTACATAAATAAATAACAAAGTTATTAATGCAGTCAAAATTCATACACAATGTTCTTGAAAAACCGCAAATATAAATTTGTTTCTATTTTTTTATTAAGTTTTAAGGTTTTTATAATTTTCCCTTTATATGTAGCTAATATCCTATCTTGGTGCCAAATTTGAAGGTTCTAAGTTTGCTAGAAGTACCTTAGACTTTTGATGATCGGTCAGTGAGTGAGTCAGTGACAAAATGGTGTAACTTTGATCGCTCATAACTCGTAAATTATTCATTCAAATGTCTTGTAATTTTGAGACTGAGCTTGTTCTAATACTTACTCTTGGTCATCGAAAACCTAAACTCCTAGCTTGGTTCACATGGAAGATACAGGGGGCTGAAATAGCCGCGAAACGCTTCGAGAAAAGATGGTACGGCCGTGCCCGTTTTGCTCGAGTCTTGGCTGGGGCACTGCCGTGCCCTCAGATGGGACGTCAAGATAAGGCTTTGTGTACGTCCTAAAGGCGACGGGTATCTGTCGACGCTCAAAGGATGCTGTCATAGATATATTATATGTATAAAGTGATATAAAAAGATTATATGCCATGTGGGTGAGTAATTTTATTACCTACAAGTTGGAAGCTGAAATAATATCTACGAGTAGGTACGTCTATGTGTGATGAATGTATATTGTATATGTGTGTAAGAGTAATTATTCAAACTTTATTTATTTTTAGTTTTGTATGAATTGGTTAAGGTATGGGATGACATTTAGAATGTTAAAATAATTATAATATTTCGGGGATAAAAATGATTCAATCTATTTGTCTACTCTATTCGACCACGTTTCCAACGGTTTCAGAATATTTCAAATATTTAATGTAAACTTCACACTTTTTAACATAGTAATAAAATTAATAATAAAAAACTAAATAATGTCCAATTTAGTTGAATGCATAGTTAACCAATTTTAATTAAAATCAACGTACATACTTACCTAATATTCAAAAACCCATTAGTGTTGCTGTTTAAATAATTTAAAAGCATATAATTGGAAATTACTTCCATTGTTTTTAGAGCAAAACATCATGTTTTGCGAGTGTTTTCAGAAACTACATTAAAAGCGACTGCAATATTTTATCTAGTTTACAAAGAAAATAATGTGAAAATGTAGAAGTGTCAAATCGAGAAGGAGAGCTTTGAAAGCCAAGAACACACTTGTACAACAGTGCGCGAACGCCCCGATCTTATCTCGAAGTAAGAGTACAGAGCACACTGGAAACTTTTAGGCGGCCGGCAGTTTGTTCGGGCTCATAAATCAGTATAGAAATGAATGGTACATACACAACAACGATCAAGCATTTGGCCTGTATCAGAGCGACTAAAAACTTGATTGAATTTATGATTTTCTTAAAGAAATATTTTTTTACAATCATCGGCACAAAAGTCGGCCGACTGTGCTGTCTCCAGTTTGCAGGTACTCTAAGCCGAGCTAAGCGAATATTCTAAGGACGCTGAGTTCTGGTGTTATGAGAACAGTGTTAGTAATGTGTTCCAGGCTTAATTCTCATCATAATATTCCTCACTTTCTTCATTACACGTTACAAGCAAACGCGTGGGTAATTGTGCGTAGGCAGCTAATTTACGTAGGGTAACATTATTAAGACATAATTCATCCGCGAACGTTATTGCGAATTTAGGCACCTTATTTCTTTGTTGTATTGTACCATTCTCGAAGGATAATATTCAATTTGAATGTTGATCTAACTAAACAATTGAATTTTGATAAGTTATTTTATAATTAAAATTGGAGATGTCATGAAATATTTAATTTAGCTCACCGGGAACGGGTCAGGGTTTTAATAACTGACAGCCGGGACGTTTGAGAGAGCGTCGAGATACTTGAGAGCGCTTTTACACAATCGAATTTTGTCGCGATTATGTAGTCGGTTTTCCAAGGCGCGATATATTTCGCATGGTAAAAATCCTGACACCTAAAAAACTTAATAAAAAAATACTCTAGTTTTCTAGCGATCTTAAAGAAGAAAATATATTGAAAACTGCACAAGATAAATATGTAAACAATTCGAACATCCTTACGGCTGTTCGACATTTCATTTGACTCAAAGACTGACGAACATTTTTGTGAAACGTACCTGCATATCTAATAATCATATTTCAGTTGTAATCCTAGGTTGCATTACAGAATAATAGGATACCTAGTATAACTAACATAGAGGATGCAAGTAATAGTTGCGGTTGTAAGCAATCGCGACAGGGAATTGTACTATTATATTAGTTTAAATGGCGTAGCAGCTACGGGTTACATTGCTGCGGAACTGGGCGTATGAATGTGACAACCTATTGCGGGCACACCAAAGTGTAGTAGATACCAAAATTTTCCCAACCGTATTTGCCGCTGTGTATATTATAAAAATAAAAGTATGTTATGAATTTATAATAACTTAACTAAACTGGAGTTAAAACTTTGTATATTTGTTTACATTCTTGCTTTTTGGACTAAATTCTATTTTTACTTAAAAGAAATATTGCGAGCTGCAATCGAACGCTGTATGGCTTGTCACATTCATAAATTGTTGTAGTAACATTTAAATCGGCGGCGTCGCATGCAACGCTTAGCATGGCCCAGTTGATAAACCCATAGCGATGCGCCCAACCATGACTAAAAGATAATGCGATTTACAATAAATAGCATGTTGCTGTGACTCCCAGCGAATAATCCACGAACCGCTCAATTTTCTCGTAAAAGTAAATTTTATAATCCGCCTAGTTTTTTCCTGAAATATAGACTTTTAGCTTGATGTATCATAACAGATGCAGAATAATAAAATTGCAGTGACTGCGCGTGTAATCTTCATGACTCAGTTACTGGGTATCACGGTAACCCTTGGTAAGGACGTTAAAATTTTGCAAATGACAGTCGGGGCCAAAGCTTAACTTGCTTTCCGAGGCACGAACGAGAAAGTAAAGTTAACAAAAACGTAATATTTTTTTAATTTAGCCCCGTGACCTTTACTGTGACTTGATAAAGAAAATTCAAAACATTTACGAAAATGTTTTTAAAAGAATTGTGAGGTAAGCTCAAGTTGCGATGCTGTAGATGCTGAAAAAGCTGATAAGTAAACCTACAATGTCACTAAGAATGTACAAGACTAAGAAATTGAAGAGTTTCCTTGACAAGCCTACCTTTCTCGTAGGTCGCGTTGATTCTAGGAAAGATACAGAATAACATAATTATGTAAATAAGGAAAACGATATAATTGAGACCAACTTTTAGGGAAAAATTCTTACAAAATCATACTTGAACATTGCTTATTATTTGTGAATTGCTTTTACTTTTGTTGGTTTCATTTGTATTTCAGTTTACAGAAACAACTTTTTGTACCTATTTAGACACAAATGTAATCCAGTTTTCAATAACATGTTATCAGCAACAACCAATCAAGGAACTAAAGCCAACACATTGCAATCCGGGTTAACATGAGGAAACATTGCCATAACAGTTCGTTCACTCTAGTCATCCTCACCTATACATCTCGACCGAGTTATTTCGGATCGCAGGCGAGCGTTCGGTTAATTTCGACGAGCGTCATCGCCTTAATCCACTTAACCACACTACCAAACACCGACTGACGTTATTCCGCATTCACACCAATGTTGTATGAATAAGAATGCCACAAATCCCGAGCTTGATTGCATTGCGTTGTACACGAGTATTTCGATTCAATATCGACATCGATGTACAGGAAAATCTAGTCTCGATTTCTTCAGCTTTTCTTTCTCGTTTTATGTCCCCTGTAATGTGCCGTATATTTAATACATCACAGCGGTATTGTCTTACAGTAATGCGATTTCACTTCAATCCAACTTTCAATCTGTTACAATGTCTTGAAGGGGAGAGAATGGGGCGGCTCTGATGTTATTAAAACGTGACTATGATGGTATTGAGGCGTAGTTTGAGTGACAGAACCCGTTACTGATGTAGTCAATTTGTGTCGGATGTGTCTGTAGTGAACGAGGCCTTTGAGTAAGGCC
This sequence comes from Helicoverpa armigera, assembly GCF_030705265.1. Classification (NCBI taxonomy): domain Eukaryota; kingdom Metazoa; phylum Arthropoda; class Insecta; order Lepidoptera; family Noctuidae; genus Helicoverpa; species Helicoverpa armigera. The sequence goes on along the minus strand of NC_087123.1, from coordinate 5,614,593 downwards.
GTGTGTGCGGATCTACATAATCCTTACTCAATGACTTGTGGTGGTAGGGAATATTGCATGTCTGCGTGACTACAGTGTGTAAGCAAATGCCATCAGCGTAAGCCCTTATATTAAAGATAAAGTCATATCCATTGAGGTTCATGTAAAAAGTTTAATATGGTTGATCCTTAGTGAATCATAAATAAGGATTTTTAAGAGGAAGGTTGGGCTTTAAAAAAAATGTTAGATCCCGATTTTTGATATAACATTCAATTCAAATAGAAAGGCATCGATTGTGCTAATTGCAACTGAAAAGCATATATTGGTTTGCTTACCTATACAACAATAGTAGTACCGCGGATAACAAACAAACTCGCAAATCAAAACTACTTTACCAATTACATGAGACTCGTCATGGTTGACGTGACTTGTAACTGAGTTAATTCCAGCATTTCATGTTGCCGTTTATTGATTAATCTAGCCATTCTACATGTTAAGCCCCTTTGATGTGTCGGATCTGTCACGAAATTCGTTGTTCAACGTATGTCAATGTAGACTAATAGAGTAATGCATAGGTACTGTGTGTAAGTACTACACTACTGTTTGATATTGAATTATTTTGTTGCGAAGAGAAACATAGTGCAACTAAGATGTTTTATCATTTCTCAAGCCTTAACACTTACTAGAAGCTAGAAAATAGGCAGCGAAAAATAATTTAAGCCATAATCGATAAGCGCCGCCTTCAATCTACCAACCTTAAAAAAAAACAGAAGCGACCAGTTCTACTATCCCGTTCACTTAAAATCCGAAGCCAGTAATCCACTAATAAATGTTGCCTATGGGAAAATGTTGGGACAACGACGTAAATGCAATTACTGCCACTTGTTGCCTAGCTTCGTGGCTCGTGGCTCGTGGCTCGAATTGTGTTTTATTTTCGCTGCGACGGAGTTAAGGGTTAAAACAATTTCAGAAACAATGTTTAACCGTGCCATACAGTCATGAAGATTGACAGAATCGGTCACGATTGACTGTATATCGTTTTGTTCTGGATCGAGTTATTGTGTGCAGTTGTCGCGAGTTTTTTGTGAGGCTCGTTCGTCGATTTATTTTGTTACCCCTGTTTTTTACTGGAGTGTAAATTGAATTTTATGAGAGCTTTGTTTTGGTTGATACGCTCACAGTGGCAATTTTGGTTTTGTTAACAAAAAGATTCGGTGCTTTTAGGATAACATGTTAATATTTTAATAGTTGGCAATGCTTTTATGATTTCCTTTTAAGTTTGAACCGAGCTTGGCTGCAAATATAGTTCCCTCATTTTCGCTGCTTTGCGGACAGACAAAGCGTTAAGCTTTTCATCTGGCTGCAATGTAAAGGTTTACAGCTAAATACCGGCCACATTAACGGACGGTCGTCACAGAATATTGTCGACATTACCTCGTTTGTCAAATGATTTTATGGACACGTTTTAATTTAATTAAACACGTGGTATGAAATGGTTTACATTCCTCCTTAAAATATAAAACTGAAATGGACGTAGATGAATAAGAGGAGTTGACATAAATCTCTGTGTCGAAATCTTTATTGAACTCGAAACAAAATTTCCGAAAGTTATGGATGGGACCTTGATATGATTTCAACGAAAGAAGATTGACACAAAACCAACAAAGCTTTCAAATTCGATACTTTGACAAATAATTCAGTTCTTACGAATGTCTTTGGCCGTTTATTTTTCTTTCCGTTACGTTTCGAATTACAAAAGAATCACTCGAATAGATTGTTTACCGTGTTCACAGAAATAGTATCGATACAAGCAATCGATATGTTTAGACGAGCGTTGTATTAGTTTAGTTTCTTATTAGAGAGATGCCGACGCTTTATGAAAGCGCTATTGTTTAATATTGCACGGAGAGTAACTTAGTAGTTACGACTAAATTGCCTAGCTTGTGGTTGTCGACATTTAATTACTTCAATCATTAATCTACCCAACATCGGCTGCGACTGGAAATTACGGACACCCAAGGGGGCCGTCCGTAATTTACATTTTATTGTGAAGCTTAAAAATTAATTAAAACAGATGTGTTATTAATTCAAAACTGCTTTGTATTCGATATAGGTTTTCTATTAAGCCGTTAAAATTCGTAACGTAATCCATAATACCTGTATAGAACCGAGTTCATTTTTTGTTTTGTACTAATTGTATATTACATATGCCAAAGGAAATATGAAAGTTATAGACATTTTGATAAGATGCAAAGGCATGTACCTGAAACTGCATAAGATCAATTTGTGTCAATTGATTCCCTATCTACTTCGCATTAATTTAAAGTAGATTTTGAACGACATAGATAGGTAAGTTTCGTTTTCTCTCGACTAACCATTTATCTCGTGATTTATCTACAAAGTTAAATCCGCAAACAGTTTGTGTCTATTGTGAAATGTACCTAACTGTAAGAGCTCTTGCAAACAAAGTACTTAATGATGGATTGTTCATTTACTTTAGAGTATTCCATCAATTTATTGACTGAACGTTTTGAGTTCAAGTTTGAACATAATATTCATGTTTCCAATTCGACATCTAAGTATATAAATAAATAACTGAAACAACGTCGCGTTATTTAGAGAGAGAAAATGTATGAATAAAAGAGACATACCTACCTGCGTAAACACCTTTCACTGAAGTCACGACGAAAATCCAGAAAAATAATGAAAATTAAAATATTCGACGATTTTGTTTTTATCAAAACAATGTCTTAATAAAACCTCCTTGGAGCTTGACACAGCTAACGAGTTTGTGCAGTATCGTGAAACCTACTGTATCAACTCTGTCAACTTTAATACAGCCAAATGGAACCGACTTAAATGTTTAATAAGATGTCTTGATAATTGCAGAAACTTTGTAAGCTTGGATTGTGGTTCCTTATTAGAATTAAGTGTTTCTCGCTGAGGCTTGATAAATTTTAAATATGGTACTTGCAAAATCTCGAGTTAGACTGAGCTTTGAATAATTTGAACGCATTAATTCGCAAAAATGGGCAAGATTGCGACGAAATTGTTCTGTCGTAGTCGTGACGTCGTTGAACCGCGCTAGGGAAATAGATACGGCGCGTTTCTTTATTTTATTACGCTATTTTTTCATTAGTCAATGGTGTAGTCTTTTCTTTTTTCTCTTCTCAAAGACGTAAAGGTTGAAATAGTTTATATAAAATAGTTTCAAAATTACCCTTGTTCATGTCAGGTTTATATAATCTATTTGATTCTCTCTTGGTTAACCTCTTATTTATGTATTTCATACCTTAATTCACTATTGCATTTATTGTTACAGGTAAGACTAAGCATAATGGATGGCACTCAGAATAACAAACGTAAGTAAATCTTTAACAAAACAGTGAACAAATTGTTAAATAAAAGAAGGAATTTTAAATGCACTTAACATGAATAAAACATTTGAGATTTCAAATGTATCGTATTTTATTCAATAAGGTTTCTTTTACAGCTATCACAATAAAGTACCTACTCTACTGTAAATAACGTTGGAACACTGAAAGTGAAAATGCGAGAAAATAGTTTAATAAACCCTTGACTACATGTTTAAAAATATCCCCACGGCACGTTGTCATTTCATGTAATACGGGGCTTAATCTAAAAATGATTTATATTTTCATTTCTAAATTCAGACTGAGCAATATGAATAAAACCGTTGATCCGAAGCCAGGGAAATATCTATAATAACAACCAATCATATGAAATGTCATACGTTTCGACAACAGATTAAATTGAATTAGGCTTTTGTAGATCATGTGATTGAAATGGAATGCTGACCGCTGGTTTTCAACCTACGTATTAGCATATACTGGCAGACTACATGAGTTATTAGTGCTACATGTTAGAGATTTCATAGAAAATAAAATTACATGAGGAAACTAAAAGCATCGTGAATTTTGTTCTATTAGAAATTGATGTGAATTTATGGATCCGCTTGCAGACAAAAATATCGTAATGCCTTGTGTACACACCATTCGACTATGCCGGGAATTGTTCGATGTCGTGAAGATTTTTCTTATATTTCCTAGGTAGAAACATCGCGGTATGTTATGTGTGCGAAGTCAGACGACGGCGATAAATTTATTCGCTTGTGTATACAGGGTTTTATTCGTAATCTGTATTTGAATATATCAAAACATTGGCAATATACAACAAATTGGTATTTGGTTACCTATAAATCGTAAAACGATTGACATCTTGAAACACGGCTTAATTAATTGGAGAGGAACGTGTTCTGTGCTCAACAAGCGCCGGATCGATCATAGATGTCTGAAGTGCCAATACCGCATTCGATATGTGATTTCGGCGAAAGGAGATTTACTAAGGTTAGGTCGGTTTCTGAGGTCGGATTAAAGAACTAGTATGATTTATCGCTAACGAGAATTTCCTCGTTATTACGAACTCGTGTTGTTATTAAGAATAACCACATTAACCCAATTTAAGGCGAAAACACTACTGTAAACAATCGGGCCAGGAATTTGAAGCGTAAGGAAATATTTGTTCATAAAATTATACAACAGTATACATTCGGTTGACGTTAAGCGTTCAAAACATACATTATTACAACCATTACCTATGTGGCTTCCATTAATAGCTAATTTTCCACTATTAAAGTAATGTTCACATTTATCACTTGCGTCCTTTTGTCACAATGGTATCCGGTCAGCGCAATCATAATTCTGACCACAATGGAATCTATTCTGTTTTGGTTACATTTAATGGTGATTCTATGTCTGCCGGCCTAAACACGGGATGGGAGGTCTGTATATAGTTTAAGAATTATAACGGATTAATAATAATGACCTGGTGAACAATCGATGAAGCCATATGGATTATGGTTTTGTACGAATGGGTTGACAATAGATATTTAGTCGTGTTTACGCTTTATGTGGACACGAAGTTATTGTGGTTTACGTTTGTAAACTAACCTGTTGGACTATAGCTTTTTTAGATTTAGTGTATAAATGAGACCGTGAAAATGGCAAAGCAAAAACTAATAACAACAAGTGTATCTGTCAAAAAGTCTCTCAGTAGGACCGTGTAAATCAAAAGTAAAAGGGAAGATAATCCATCGGTCACATGGATGAAATTCTTTGAGGGTATCGGATCAAACGCGGTTTCACTGTGAATGCATGTGAGTGATTCCGCTATTAAATTACGCGTGTTTGTAGCCCGCATCGCCCTTCCCTTTGATTATATCGCATAAGATACTGCCTACAGATAATCCTGCTCTGTCGAACGATACACTTTTTATTCCACAGCTTGCGTACCTCATAAAACTTTCACGTTTTCGTTTACGGCTCCAGTAAGTTTCGGCAAAACGAGGCAAGTTAAGCTGGAAATGTTTACAACTGTCGTCTTATACCTACTAGTAGATTCTGGAAAGCCAAAGTTTTAATACTTTAAACTATTCTCTGTAATCGAGTACAACACGAATTTGGTTACAGGAATCCGATGATTGCGTATACCAGTAAAACGTGTATCGTGTTTTATTGATCTATAAACTTTAACGCTGTGTAGTCTATAAGCTGTTACTCTGTTGCGTCTAACAAACAAAACTCAAGTCATAACAAGAAGAATTCAAATATTTGAATACTTAGAATGAAATATGTGAAATAATCGACACTCTACAATGAGTTCGCTCGCCTTTGCATAAAATATTAACACTTGAACGAATCTATTCGGAATTAATGTTCATTTTTATTTTTGCAAAAATATTTCTCTTTTTGATTGGTTGGCCTTCAATTATTTTGCCTGAGGTTGTAAAATTCCAATCAATGTCCCTTTCTATGTAATTGAATGACTAAAGATATACCTAAAGAGAGACTTGGTCACTAATTGTATTTTTAATTGTGTTTATTGGACGTTGTATTTTGTTTCGCTATTTTTACTTACTGAGAGTAAGTGTACGCAGAGATCATAAATCTCACGTGTACGAAATATTTTGGGTGACATTTAATAATATCCAATACACCGTATATCTTCATTATAAATGTGTAGGATTTCTCCATGTTTGCGGTATTTAATTTGATCAAGTGACACCTCTACATTTGCGTTTTCATTTACAACAGTCTCGTTTTATTATTTATATGCTTTGAATGAATTAAATGATGTCCTCGTACAATTTATTGTGGCGTGAATGAGATTTATTTTGTACGTATAAGGAAATACGGTACGAAATACTGAACTTGGTGTATTTAAAGGAATTTATTTGGAAATGCTGAAAAGCTGTGAGAGTAAATTGAAATATGTATTTAAAATGATCCTATTTAGCTTTAGTATGAAACAGTCTGATATGCAATTATAGCGTACTCTGTTGTAAATATAAAAAACCTTCGATCGAACCGCCAATATCGCTGATACATTTCATTGATACGCCTACTCTATAAATTTTCAGCAAAATCGATGGCAGACAAGCCCTAAGGGTAGACCTAAATGCCAGAATTTCCAGTATATTCAGGTTAGAGTTAAATGTCAGATAATTTTATACTTCAAGGAACTTTTTTAGATGGGACGGTTGGCAGCATTCATCGATCCATTGATCTACGCCGCAACAATTCAGCTCGGAGCCACTGAATGAAGTCATTGAACTCGTATTGATCTGAATTTAACTAGTGTTGTTTCTGAAGTATTATTTATAGTTTAATGTTTTATTTATGACTTGCAAGTGCGTATTTAAATAGGACACTTAGTTATCAGCGCGGAATTGATAATAGTGAAGGTAAATGCGATAATTCTCCCTCCGTTTATTTTCTTTAAAGTAATTACGTAAACTGCAAAAACTTAGCGGACAGAAATAATGATTATTTTAATGATAAATTATAAAGCGGTTTTATATTATAAATCGGTATAAAGCAGCAACTTTCAGATAAAAAAAATCCTTACCTTTCTTAGGTCTCTTAACATTTCATTAAATAAAATCTGCTGATAGACTAACTACCTAATCGGTAACTCCGACCATTACCTACATCAATATACTTCGGGAACTTTTGGGTAAAAAATCTGGAATTTGATATAAAACTGCAACAAACTACACTGGCCATAAATGATTTCAAAGTTTATGTTTTACGCAAACATTTAATTTACCATGCTACAGAGTTGCAAGCTAGCATAGTCTACCACATACCTATGTATGTGGAAATGTACCCCAGCCGTGTGTGTGCATTAAATATCCTTTTAAATATTCAACACGTTACTACCTCATTGTTTATTTATTTACTGGCATTATATTTATTCATATCGAGCTGGATTATATTCCAAAAGGTAGTCAGCTTTGTTTGATATTTGTTGCATTTTCAACTGAAATAGAATATCATAATGGTTAAAAGGAATAATCCCACAGCAGTTTATTTTTGGTTACAAAACTGCAAACAGTAAATGTACACGTAAGTTTGCATTAAAAGCTCAGACTCCATGTTTAGCTATCAACCTGTGTTTTCAGCTTCCGCCCGCCCCACTCATATTTTTAGTGCATAAGCGGATTTAAAACCACTCAACGTATTTTAGTTTATTTGGAACAAACAACTGCAGCTTATCGCCGAAAAACTCATTACGTGCTAACATAGCCAATACGGCCATGTTTATTCCCAGAACGTTCCCATAGGATACAAAACTAATTAAGATCGGAAATGAAAGTAAGGCACGTTCGGCCGAAGCCACCAAACAATACATTTTATAAGTTTATTCTTTGTATATCTGCCGTTTCTCCGTCACGTACTTAACTTTTCATGTAAACAAATGGTGCGTGATCCGATTTTTTCGGTTAACCCATTTATTTGTAGTCTTTGTTTTTGCGAGACTGTTGTTTCGCGATTACATTTGAACCTTTGAGAAAAACGTTGGACAACATTTGGGCGCCGACCCACTTACATCATTCGGTAATGTGACCATGTCGCCTCTCGTTACTGGAACTAAGTGTGTATGTGGTGACCACTGCTGCCCAATTACGACCAGATAAGGTCAATCTTGATTGAAAGGTCTTTCAGTGTTCCGTCTAAGAAATCGTGTTGTCTGCCAGATCCATTATAATAAAATCATTATCATGCAATTATAATCCAAAAAAATAAGTCAGGAAAAACATATGCTGAAACGCTTATACATTCAAACATGCATAATGCCCTAACACAGAGACCGTTTGAGTAAAGAACTTGAGAACTAGGCTAGGAGTTTTGTAGAGAGACTAGAGTTTTGATTGTTTGTAAGCCTGCACTCACATCGTACAGTTGGAGGTCCCATAAAAAGGGTAAACTCCTGCACTTAGTTGAAAAATTCTCAATTGTTTTACTAGTTTCCAACAGCGGATGCGGGTTACTAGAAATCTTGAGCAAGCAGTTAGTAAATGTGTTACTTTTATTGTAGCAAAGTTGGAATATAATTTGTAAGTACTTAGCATCGCTAAGCGTTACACCTGTTTAGGAATATTTATTAAATTATGCAAACGTAACAAGAGATCGTAACTTTTTGCAGCGATTAAACTTAGGCATACGATCATTTGTATCTTGATAACTCAGCGTAACTTTTATAGCAAAATTATACAAGAAATTACTCAGTATAAGCTTCTTACTTGACAAACTTACTTATATTTCGGTAAACCGCTGTCGTTATAATTTTACGACTTTTCTTTTATAGTTTAAAGTTGTTGTTTCACAAATTGTACCTACTACTCCGTTGTTCTAAAAGCTGGAATGCTTCGCTGAGTAATGAGAACACACTTAGTCGATAAAGGCTCTTGAGATATCGATTAACACCTAAAAGGATCAGGGGTAATTGACCGGCATTTGCTGAGTTATCTCACGCGAAATACAGAGAGCCACTCTAATAGGCAACGGCCCATTCGATTTGTTTTGTTAGTGTATTATTAGTGTCTTAATTGAAGATACTGTAGTCGTAAACATACTGAGTTAACAATTTTGTTAGGAGAATCACTTTTTATTAATTTGTTTTATATCTTTTTATTCGAAAGAGCGAGTCGTCTTTCATTTTAAGAGCTTTTGATAGACGTTGCTTAGGCGGATTTGGATAGTCCGTTTGCAAACTCATGAAACGAAAAGACTTTAAGAGAATACGAAATAATAAAAATACTAAGGGTTCCGTATTCCACCCTCTTCTACTTGCCGTCTCATTTTAAAAGTAAGTTCAGTAGGTATAGGTAGAAGATTGATGCTCTAACGAAATTAAAAGTTAGATTAGAAAATATACTTACTTTGAAAGTGGAAATTCATCTTCGCATACGGGGAGTGTGGAGGCGAGATATTAAAGTATTTAATATAACTTTTAACTTGATATCTCACGGAACTCTAGAAACTGCTAATGGAAAACCAGATAAACTGATGATCAAAATGTTCTTTTTTACAGTTCTCAAAATATGTACCTAACTTGGAAACTGGCTCACTTATGTGTTGCTATTGCACAATATGCAAACAAATTAACACATAGACAAATAGTCAAATTATAATCGAACATTGATTGCTCAATTGTTAATTTTGATTTTGTATTTTATCCACTTGGTAACAATCAGTCATTTAGTTTATTGTTCTATAAACATTACAATAAAAAATAATGTGTTCTGTTTTCTATAAATAGCTTTTTGCTAAACAGCAATAATGTAAAACAGCCACGTTACATTACGTAATACAACATAAGAACTGTCCAATAAACAGCGAAACAAAAGAATCTACACTAGATACAATAAGAGAAATAATGTCTACGAGAAACCCGTGGTATGAAGGACAAATAAATAGTAAATAGTGATATACGGGACCTCGTAATCTCGCCATATCGTAACGTTAGGGAACCATTTGTTAAGCCTACTGTCCGTTCTTGACCGCAATTGGCCTTCGTAAGTTTCGCGTTAATCATTTTGATGATCCCTCCGAATGCAGGTCAAATCCTTCTGTATTTGTAGTTCATTTATTTATTTCTCAATATATTTTTTACATTTTTAAACATAAAATTCAAAAATAAAAAATGAAAACATTTAAAAATACTTATGAAAAATAGATGGCCACCGATATAGTGCACAAGGCCCAAATCCTTCTGTATATTTTTATTGCGTCCAAGTTTTGACATTTCATAAAAGATCCTGTGTAATTGTTTTTCTTGATTGTTGTTTCGTCTTTCTGAAATGCAATTAACGCTTTGCTAAAGGGGTTTGCTTTCAAACCGAAATCCGAAAGGATTTGAACAAAAGCTGTACAGTCTTTATTATATTGCAGTGTCTTTAAGCTTTTGCGATTTTAGGACCGCGATACTAATGACGTTGATGACATCGTTTGCGGCAGTTTTTAGGAATGGACTAAAAAATCTTTAAAATCTCTGAGGATAAAAGTAAAGAATACTATTATAACTCGGAGCGAGAGCTTAGTAACTCTTCACTAGGTTATTTCAGGATCTGAAACTCTTATGGACACACTCAGAGACATGATTGCTTAAGCCGTTCCTTAGTGTAGATTTTCTATCAGAATCTGTTACTAAGGAGTGACTTAAGTTACTCTTTTGAGCTCAACTACATATTCTGTACTAGCTTCTGCCCGCGACTTCGTACGCGGATCCTGTCCCTTATGCAAGCGACTACGGGGTCAGCAAAATCAAAGATCTGAATAGTCTGATATTGAATTTTAAGGGCCCGTTGCGTGGCCCGTAGACTTGAATACAACGGAATACGCATAACCATTAGAAACGTTCCATATATTTAATTTTTGTACTTTAACGGCAGAAGCACAGCAGACTAAATAAAACGCTGAGAACTGAACCGCAATAGACGTGACCATAGGGATAAAAGTAGTGATTCTAATTAGTACCTACGCATTTAAGTTGTGTGTGGAAAAAATATTACACGTATTATTACGTAAAAAAACATTAAATAGATGACAAAGTCGTGGTGACTTAGTGGAAGTCGTGGTGGTTTAGTGGGTAGAGAACCAATCTCTCAAGTATGAGCGTGCGTCTTTGATTCCAGGTCTGGCAAGTGCCTGCCAATGCAATTTTTTTAAGTTCGTTCGTACTTTCTACGTATATTTTGGATACCAATGACCGTTATTTGGAGGGGATGTTAAACTGTAGGTTCCGGCTGTCATTGAACATTCTTGGCAGTCATTATGGGTAATCAGAAGGCAGTAAGTCTTACCGAGGGGTGTTGGGTTGAGCGGGTAACCGGGTTGTGGAGGTCAGATAGGCAGTCGCTCCTTGTAAACATAAATGGGACAAAGGCTCTTGAGATAATAACGACAATAATAATGAGATATAGGCACCGCAGGACATGTGAGGCTGATGACGGGGAGTAGCGACCCCGCGGGGCTATATATACTGAGTTCTCCAGGGAGAGTATACTGTCCCCCATCTCCGGCCGGTCGGAGTGAACCATGACGGGGGTAGATCTCACGCCTCTGGCTTGGCTTGGCCGTCCAGAGTGGAGTCGCTAGAGCAGGATTAGTAGCCCTGCTCGGAGGGTAGGTGACTCATGGTAAGCACAGGGACCGCGTAATCTGCGTTTAAAGTCCGCTGAGGTATCGTCACCCTTCAGCCGCTCATGTCCCTGTTGCCCTCTTGTTGCTATTCAGTGACTGGTTCCCGGGGGCCCAGTAAGTGAGGTGGCGAGTCTCCACCTGCCATTTTTACATGTACCTAATACATTGTCATCCACTAACATCCCATCACAATAGCCCAAGTAGTTTTCCTCCATAGTTAGCAATAGATTAGCACAGAACCGGGGATTGTCTTTTTTTTAACGACGTCCACCGGGGATTGTCCTTGGGTTCATTTCTATAGTGGATAATCGTCGGTTTTGTGTCACCATTTCATTAAAGTTGTCTCAAAAAGTCGGGGGCTCGTGACGCCACGTCTAGGTATGAAAAATTTGTACTAATTTTTGCAGTGACTTAACACGAAATTCAAGCGTTGTTGTATCTTCGTTATTATTTGTTTGTGAGAGAGAGAAAAGAAAAATACGTGTCCATTATTTTAGGGTTATCTAAAATACGGACTAATTACTTTTTTTGATTCACCATACCGATTTCATAACATTCATTTCTATACATTTCAAGTGTAGTATTGCTCTTGAAGTTCCACATCAGGTGTTCCAGATCTTCGATGTTTATACGTCAATAGAGAGTGCTTATCAGATTGAACCACTTTTGCTAAAACGTCATATCTTCATATGCTTCATATAGTCTAGCTGGGCTCCTGGAGTTCCACATCAGGTGTTTTACATGTTCAATTTTTATAAGTCAACAGAGAGTGCTTATCAGATAGAACACCTTTTGCTTAAACGTCATACCTCTATATGCCATAGTCTAGCTGGGCCCCTGGAGTTCCACATCAGGTGTTTTAGATCTTCAATTTGTATAAGTCAATAGAAAGTGCTTATCAAATTGAACAACTTTTGCTAAAACGTCATACCTGTATATAGTACAGAGAAGCTGGGCTCTTGGGGTTCCACATCAGGTGTTCCAGATCTTAAAATTTATTATCTCAGCTGAAAATGCTCATCACATGAAACAATTTTTGCCACGGCACCATTTTTGTATCTCTTATAGTTTTGTTGGTCTGTTGGAGTTCTGCATCAGATCTTCAAGTTTCGAAGATAAATAATAGCCTATATGTTGATCCGGCCTAATACTGATACAACAAAGCAAAAATCATTGAAATCCGTTCAGTAGTTCCGAAGATTAGCGTGTACAAACAAACAGACATACAGACATACAGACAAACAGACAGAATTTTTTTTTTGGATTTGAGCTCCATTACTGTTTCCTAACCCCACCCAATTATTATTTTTTTAATATATTCAATGTACAGACACAGTTTTTTTACAGATTTATTATATGTATATAGATTGTTTGGAGTATACATGTTTAATGTTTGGGCATTGTCTACAAAATATAACTAGCCTTCCTACTGTGTGTGTACTAGGCACTTTAATAAGTAAATAAGTAAATACATGTTGTACATGTCAAGCAAATGGCTTTGTCTTGAAATAAGTTCCCAAGCTCAAATAACGTTTTGAGCCTAGGCACTTCTATTGTTTAAATTTGTTTGTTCATTTTAACTTATGGCGTATCTTGCTTATTATTTTCGATAGCGTTTCTATTTTGTTACAAAAATATAGCCTTAAAATGTATTCTACATTTTACTTACCCTGTCTTCATAGCTTTCTATTTGCATCGCAAAGTTTGCATGGTAAAGTTAAATGTAAGAAACATTACTCTCGGGAGTGTCGCGACACTTGTTGAGTCGACTTGCTGCTTATCAGACGAAAGCAGGTGCGTTAGTCTGACAGTCTGGAGTACACACGCTACTTCAGTGATTGATGATCAACTGCTAGTCCAAGTTACTACAAAAGCGGGTATTTTTCCTGAAACTTTAATATTCTGTTAGTTTAATGTGAATGCCCTCAAATATAACGGTGCAATGTTAAACAATTATTTGGAAGAAATTTTTATTTTGAAGTATGCGTAGGCCAAAAATTTAGGAAAGCGGCTTTTTAGTAATAATATTAGGTAAATCAACACTTATTTTAGTAGGTAAATAAAATACGCTCTGTCAGTCATACGTCTTATTAACAGGAGAAAGAATATTTATATTCTTACACACATTTTTTTTAATTCGACTATTTCTTACCCTACACATACATACACCCACAGTATACAGATTTAATAGAATTTGGCAGCCATTGAGCCAAATGTCACTAGTAAATTAACAGTCAAATTATTGTACCACTAATCTCCGTACTATTTACCTCTATTTTCTATGTAATATGTAATATGTAATGTATAGTTTGTTTAATAATTTGGCGTGTGGTTTTGTTTCGTGTCTCGTTACAGATTCGCGGTGACAGGTTGAAACCGAACGTACAGAGAGGTAATTAGGATAATTACGAGTAGAATAATAAATGTAAGTAAGTAGGACGAAACTAAACTATCTAAGCTATATACAGGTATTTTAGTAATATTAATTCAACCATAATATTCCCTAAAAAGTCTAAAGAAAATAGACTTTGTACGTGGATAGCAACCGTGTAAAATAACATAAACATGTGTCTAATTTACGCTGCGTTTTTGTATCTATCTGTTCCGCTAACACTACGTACGTCATTGAATTGCAACCTTTTTGTCAGCCTTTATAAATAGTAAATGTCATGCTATTTTGCAATAACAATTAAGAATGAATGATGTGTTTATGTCATGGTATTTTATCATGTTTTATAAAACAGTCACGATTCGGCCATCTTATTTCGCAATCTAAAGGGGTCATAAGGGCAACGCATTTTTAGGGAAACGGGTTCATATTTTCGTACAAACTTTCTTATTCACAAAAAAATAATGAAGCTTAAAACAAAATAAATGAACTAAAACAGATTCAAAACAAAATGGTTAATTACAAAATAAAATGAATAGCTTTATTGCCTTTCTACGTGAAAAGGACAATTAGATTGTGAGAACTGGACAGCGTTTCACACAGCCGCAGACCATAATTTAACAATTGTATATTCTCTTTCGTTGCAATTTTACGAAACACGAATTGTGGAAATTATTTTACCAGGAAAAGTAGTAAATAAAATGCTCTACATTTCTCCTGAAACGGAATATGAAACAATATTTTGTCAGGCAACAGATTTATTCTTATCTATGTTCGTAACAAAACTTACAGATAACATGACAAAAGTAGGTATATTTCGTTACACGTACAAGACAGTTTACCATTAGAACCACCATAAATCAAAATCAGACTCACAAGTAGTTGTATAATATTTACGCGGCGACACAGGTGTTACATAAACCCTTCTGCCAATGTAAACACATTGTTTATATCAAATAGTGAGAAAATATTAATTTGTTGGCAAACGCGCTTTAACAAATTCTCCAGCGAAATACCTAAGGACAAAGTTATTTTAGATATTGGGAAAATATTTTTAGATATTGAATGTGCGATGTTGGAGTGTTTGTTTAAGTAAGTGAAGCCGAGAGCTTTGCACTGCAGCTGCGAGTGACCGTGATTGAGGAAGTAAACAGTTCGAAGACGTCTTGTGCCAAACAGTTTATGTATAAGGAAACACATAAAATATGTTCCGAATACGGAATTACAGTTTTTACGACCGGATATTTCCGATGATAAAATTGAAGAATGTCATTATTATTATATACTAGGTACCTTTGTAAATGGCAATGTACGTGATCAGGTAGCTTCAATCTGTCTGTGATTAAATTCGTATCTGGCCACATATGTCCACTTCTGAGGACTGGCTTCCCCGAGGGACACTACAATGGTCGGTTTGAGGCTCACATACGTAATCTCTACGCTTGCAAGCGGGTCTATATTGTACCTATACAAGGATATTCTGTAACATATTGATAAAATCACGCTGGCCTTGAGATTTAAAAGTTAAAATCCAGTCACGATTAAATCTAGCTTAAAAATATTATTATCATCTGTGGTTAACATCGCATTATCGCGTTGAATAACAAATATAATTCTAACCGTTACAGGTTGTATACATTTTCAAGTGAGTGCAGGTATATTTTGCTTTAAAAGTAAGCTCAGTATAAATCAATAAAAATCTCTAAACGTGACCACCAATAGTCAATATCGTCTAGTTTCTGTATTGAAAAGCATTTTATTTGAAATGGAAACGCTCTATGTACAAACTTTTGTGTTTGCTTGTATGTTTCATATCGCATATAAATAGTTTTTTTCCTGAAAAAGCTGGCATTTTCAGCGATATTTAAATGTTGGTGCGTGACCCCGATCCATTGGTTTTCAATGTAAACTTAGAGTGTGTATTGCAATGTTAGTACAAGCGAGTAAATATGTATGTTGGAATAGGAAAACATATGTGACTTCCACATGTGCGGTATTCCTTAGTTTTCTGCAAATTACTGCTTGCAACGTAATGAGTTGGCTGAAATTTAGTGTGGCGAAGAATGTTCCTAGAGAGCACACAAGAAAATTCCACTTCTGAAAATTAGAAATTTTGTAAAGATGAAAATATAACTTCTATAAGTCTTAGCTGTTATTTTATTTATTTTTGTCGTAATAAATAAAATTTATTTCAGTACTTGTATACGCATATAAATACCATTCAGCATTTTTTTGTATTACTATATTTCCTTTCACTATATTTCGATTGCTTTGAAACACCGCTCACGTAGGCCTTCCTAACCCTGAAAAATCAATTTATTATGATCCGATCTATCCCAAATTTGCCAGGTGTGTGGGACTCTGTTATTTACAACTTCTCGTTGTGGCTGTCTCGATACAATTTGCCGTTCTATAAGCTTGTAATAAACGACCTTGGTTGCACGATTTCTATCTGTAATCTGCTAATGTCGCAGAATATGAAAATAGACAGAATCATAGAATATTGAGTTCCATTTCATTCGATGTTTGACGGAGGAAAGCTTTGTAGTCTGACATGTTATCAACATTATGATTGCCGTTGTGATTTGATAAGTTGATGGTTAGTTGAGCACATGATCTAGATTAGGTCTCAATGATAATAGACTCAAATACTGTTGGTTGTTTTGAGATTCGCTTGAGTAAGTTTTAGTACTTGAATGGTAACGGTTGTTAAAATATAGAAGCTATGATATGATACGATACGTAAATTAAAGATTTTTTATTTATGTCGGATAAAGCTATTGAAAGAAAAATACAAATAACAACAGCAGGTCATTGTACGAAACACTCTATTTGAAAATATGCTTGGATGAAAGAGTTAGTTGGAAAGTTATTAAGTATTATTTTAAGACCCGTCATTTATGTATATGTGGTTACGGGACATAATATAAACATAGCGAAGAAATAGAAAATTTTCAAACTGTTAAAACAAATTCCTTCACCATACCTTTACGTGGCATAGATTACGACCACCACGTGAACAATATTGCGTGCAGAAACCGGTTTATACCAGCAATAGTTACTGGGATACGGCGACAGTCATTTATCTTATCCACTCCGTAGATCTATGAACAAATTATTCACGAGTTTCGCAGCTGTCATTTGGTTCTCACCGTGATAAATAGTTCCCTATTTTGTTTGGTAACGCAAAGTGGTGACGTACGCAAAAAATGTATAAAGCTTATTTATTTAATGTATCGAATTAAGACTCCCTGAGGTAGATTGAAAGTGGGCACAACGTAATGATAAAAATTACAAAGAAAAACACATACATTTAAAAATTCAAAAAAATGAAAAATCAAAGTCTTGCTAACTGAGAAACTGATTTTGCTATCCTTTAAATTGAAAAATTCATTTTATTAAGATAGACTAACTTCTAAAGCAAACACTGTAAATTATTTTGTAAATTGAATCTCTGTTCTACAAATAATCCCGACTAACTTAAGTTGCCTTCAAAAATCCTTCGAAATTAAATAAAAAGTAATACTTTCTATAAAATTATTCTTGTACTTATCTTTCCTCTATAAAGTTCAATATTTACAAACTCAGCACTACCAAATTTTGAAGGTACGCTTAATTACTCGTAACTACCTTTATAGATTATTATAACTTAGCTATCAAGTTCTGACTAACGTCAAAGGTACTTTGCTGATGTAGCATTCTGACGAATTTCGTTTAAAATGTTCTTTTTCTAAGAAACATATATTTTTTCCTGCTTTAACTAAGAAGAAGTGTACAATTTTCTTAAATTTTTCTAAGAACCAATCTTTTTAATCCAAACACATACAGATCAATCAACATTTTTTCAATAAAACCTCTGTGAAGTCTGACGCGATGACGTACTGGCAACAATACCGCACCTGTTCCAAATTCAAAAGTATTTTCTTTTTTACTGGAACTACAATTACTCGTTTGCAATACTCGTAGGCTATTCAGTGGACTATCGCAATCGCAGTCGGTACAATGCATTGCAGCCTTATTGCTATTCCGTCGTGCAGTCGTAAGAAATGTGCTGTCACTCGGGTCTATATTGCATCGTATTTTTCAATTTATTTGTCTATTTTGCATATCTATTGTTAACGTTGCAATGTTTTTGTATATTATATGTACGTACCTAAGTACCTATGCTTAAACACCAATATGTTGTGATTGTTTGATTTTAGGAGTTAGTTTTGGGGAAGCGCACCGAGACACTTTTAAAGCTTAATTAAACATCTATTGAGTTCCATGCACACTGATGTGTTTTATAATGGAAACATAGTTTGTCTCCAATTCCATATTATACTGTAGTTTTATATCCCACATAAACTATTCAAGCACTAAAATATTTATGAAGAATTCATTTACTTGCACAAATTTACTGTCATCTTTCAGTACGTCTCTACGTAAAGCAAGCATACCATAATCCCAAATATAACCCACATTATCTCTAATCTGAATTAAAACATTTATTATTGACACTAGCATACCGAATACTTATGAACTGAGCTATGCTCTCATAACTCTAAAAGCTAGCACTGGCCCGCAAGATAAAG
Source organism: Helicoverpa armigera (assembly GCF_030705265.1). Taxonomy (NCBI): domain Eukaryota; kingdom Metazoa; phylum Arthropoda; class Insecta; order Lepidoptera; family Noctuidae; genus Helicoverpa; species Helicoverpa armigera. The sequence continues at coordinate 5,596,144 of NC_087123.1, read as the reverse complement.
CTCAGTCTAGACAGACGTTAGCTGCCGTAAATATCATGTGAAACTAATGGTTTATTAACGTGTGCTCTGGGGTTAAGTCTCTGATCGAGGGAGTTACATTGCAATGATGAAATTGGTGTATTAGGAAAATGTCTCAACTAATTTCGGGATATACCTACCATCCAATAGGGTCTTACCTACAGGACAATGACTCTTGAATACCTATGTTATAACAATAAATTATGATTGCACTTACAGCCTAATGAAGAATTATATGTATTTGTTCGTAGTTCTGTTTTTACTGGTGTAGATTTTTCGATGATATTAAGCACATTGTTGGAAAATATAAGTTTACAGTAATTTACTCAAGACGTCAATATAAGTCTTCATAAAATATACCTAAGTGATACACGTGTACCTATAAGTAAGTTATTTAGTTACTACAGAAACATAGAAAATTACTTACCTACTTCAAGTAAGAATATTTTGTTTTCTTTGAGTTTTGTTATGACTAAGCTTTTTGTTTGTTCTTCGATAAACTTTCATAGATATAGGTACAATAGGTAGGTTTATATACTAAACATGGTATTATAATAAGTTTTTATTTGTAGACATAGCAGGTAAAAACGGATTTTTTATTGTTAATGGATTTATAAATAACCATTTACAAAAACGTAGCTATAAAAAATTTGGGTCATCAAAATGGGCCTTTACCAATTCAAACTTCAACAGTTTCCCATACGAAACAAAATACGATCGTAATCGTGAAATTCACAAACAAAAGTTTAAAACACAGCAGATAGAAATCGGACGTTCACATTTCCAGGTAGACAAAAACAACGAAGTATTTTCAGCCAGGCTTGTTATTTAAAAGTATTAAAAGGGATTGGATCGTATTAAAACGGACTGTTTTCATATCGCCGCCATAATGTGCTTTGATGATATTATTTGGATATTCATTAATCACAGGAGCGAAAAACGTGAACAGATGTAAACAGATTCCGTAATGTCAGAGGTAATGAATCCTACCAGTGTTATTTATACTTTTTGAATAGCTTTTAACGCCTGCGTACAAAATAATGAAACATGATAAGCTAAAAGAGAGCAATCTTTGGTAGAAGTGGTGTTTACATACGCATAACTTCGGAGCTAAAATAATAAAAAAACAGTGTGGCATCCATTTAAAAACAAGCTGATATAAAAAATCCGCGTGGATTTTTCATTACGTAATTATACTTATAGTACAACCCTCCGTGAATCCGAGTACATGTGGCTGCTTTCAGCCTTATTACGAGCAAACACGGGTCTACAGTACAGATACAACATTCACATCAATCTGAATCTACTCTTTGATTTATTATTCCATGAATCATCGTAGCGTATCTACAGACTAATAATACAGAATTACCTTTGCCTACATATCATTCATCTCGTAAAAAGAGCGATGTACGGCCGTGTTCGATCTTAGGTAGTTATAAATAGTGATCGATTTGGCGGGCAAATTGACAATACTGCGACTAGTGATGCGCAATTGCGAGTTCGAATTGTTTGCCAGACCAACGAAAACTTTTTATAGCGACAATTCGAATTTGTCAATCACTAGAATCATTCGACTGAATTTTTCTCTTGTGTGCGATCTGTCTGAGTTTCTCACGCCTATAAATATTCTATTAACTTTCATTTTCTCTTCTTTATATTTTTATTTACTTCTGACCTGAATAAAATAATGTCATTTCATATATGCTATAAGAATATTGCTCATATCTCGTTTATGGGCAAGTTTTCTTACGTTTGCGCTCGAAGCGGCAGTAAAGCGATAAAACAGTACCAGGTCATAAAACTCTGTAGAGGATATTTTAGCATTAGTGAACATTACAATCGAGTATCGACAAAATTTTGTTATTATCCTGCCAACAACGATAATATTTATTTATTAATCTGCAAATATCCACAATGAGTGAGGTTCTTCCTTATATAGTAATATATCGTATGATTGGACTATTATAATAGTGAGTTTCCCTAAACACAATGTTGCGTTCGATAGATGGATTGCCTATTACGCTATTCCACGCTTTACCAAAAATGGGTAATATTTAACTGAAAGGATGTAGGATAAATTTCAATCAACGTGAAGGTTAGCTAACTAGCCGTATTAAGAAACTGCTTTTATATATTTTTTTATGAACAAATGCTTTTAATTTGCATTGCTCTTTAATTATGTTTATTTATATTTCCTACAAATGTAATGGCCCTTTACATTGGACCACACGTAACAGACTCTCGCTACATTACAGCAAACATTTTCACTACTAAATAAATACGGGATCGTATAGATCCACAGTTGGAAGTAAGAGCCAATCCTGCTAGCACAATTAGCCTTCTCATACGACACCCACAGGATGTCACGGGGAGGTCAATTAGTTGCCGAGACTGCTTGGAAAATTACTACTACAAGGCATGTGAGTAAATATACTTTAGAGGAAATCCGGCTGGATGGCTCTTTGCTACAATCGATAATGTTTGTACTGCTTTCGCACTCGAGTACCATCTCAGAATAATTTAACAGACTATCTCGATTCTCGATCCCTGATTGTATACCGACTTAGTGAATGGATTTGCTTCTTTTAAAAGATTTTGAGTTGTTGCTCAAATGATTGAATGCGACAAACGATAAACTTGTCATGTCCACTATATTAATTCTCAGTACAATAGTACCTACATTACAGTATCACATTTCCTGCATTCAGTGGGTATGTCAATTGATGAAATTGAAAGTCTCGATTATAATCTCGCAATTGGCCATCACCAAGGATGATTGAGCTGTTTAGATGTTGCGCGCACGATGCGGGGCCATCATTGCGTTACACGAGCGAATTAGTGCACGTAATTCGTACGTTCACATCTGTGCCCATTTTAAAACTCCAACTACATATATGTCTCGCTGAAAACTGTAAGCTTTTAGCTGTACTAGTTTTAACCAGCCTTAACCTGAAAAACGTTCATTAAATCTTACTAAAGTCAAATTATTTTAGTTACAAATCAATGAAAATAAATCAGTCCTACCAAAACAGTTAATCTCAAATGTAGACACAGACGTCGGCATGATGAAGAGAATTCGAGTCTGTTTACGTTTCCCAGTAAATACAAACATTTTCATAGTCGCAAGATTACAGGATCAATCTCATCCAGTATTCAAGCCAGTTTACTGGTAGCTGTGTAAGAGCCCATGGCGTTTTCTGCAGTACAATCTCTAAAAGCAATCTTAGCAACGCGTTTTATGCATTGAAGTTTGCTCTTCGTCTTTGAAGTGTCTCGCAAAGTCGATTAGTTCGATTCGCTCCCTTCTCGGTTGTTTATTGTTTTGGCGAGAGCATCCGAAATAAAAAGATATTGACGTTTGGCGTATATTGCGCCTGCCTTCATACATATTTGATGGAAACAGAGGGGAGGTGGGTGGTCATTGAAGAAAGAAGAAACTTTATATCAAATGCTTTACACTTAATCAGGGGCGTTTAGTTCAAAGATGGGACTAATATCGATTACTGTCCGCTTTGATATTCGAGATACTTAATCATACATAATTATACGGTCCAAGAAATTCAATCGGAGTTTACGCTCACGCACTTAGCCCAATTTCGAGGCAAATGATATTCCCGTGTTTACGCTGATAAACAGGTTTGCAATGAAAATAAATCTAAGCACGTTTCTTCCAAAGCAAAAGGTTTTCCCAGCGCAATAATGAAATTATGAAAATTCTACAAAATATGAAAACGGCTTTCGTCTTGCCAATATTAATACAATAAAATTTTCATTATTACGTCTGCGCGCTTTATTAAAACGATACCCTGTAGTGACAGGTTTAATTCATACACCTTTTGATGCTAACAAGAAGGAAAACTAAGTACTTACTCTTTGAGAAATTTTGTGATGGAATAACGATATTTATTGTATTATCAGTGATAAATTTTTATTAATTTATTCTAAACGATATAAATAAAACTACAACCTTTGAACGTACCTACTGTGTAAAACATTTATAGGAGCTTTAAAAACCTATTTTGGTCTAAATTATTTGAAATTTGATTTTCCGCACAGTTATCTGTTTGCGGTCGTTTTAATCTAGTCTGATATTATTAGGTACATATTTAGGCATTCCATAGAGGGATAATTTAGAGAAACTAAACTTGTATGCAACTAAAATAGGAATTTAACGCCATTTGAACTGTTTAAGTGTAATAAATAGCCAGTGCAGTGCGTCACATTTGTCCCTCAGGAGCTATAACTCATAATGGTCCAAATGAGTGCACGGCTAAAATACGTTCACGGCCAAACAACAAGGCACAAGCACGTTCAATAGTGACATAACATCCAAACGACCCGTAGCATAGGAAAGGCCACGCAGCATCTCTATCTGTAGCGTCTACGTAACGTTCACGGGATCGCCTCGCGGGGTGAAAACCCTTTTGCGGTCGCACAAAAACATAAGAGACTCCGCGTGAACAAGGTAAATAGGAATTAAGATAGAAGGTTCAAGGGCTAGAATCGTAGGTAGAGCGCGCTCGCAGCAGTATGGTCGTCCTGCTCTCTCGGCGCCCTAGGCTGCGACGCGCAGTGACGCTCCAGTCGCGGTCTGCCGGCCGTCGCGACGCTCGGGGCCGCTCCGCCGCCGCCGCCTCGCGCTCGCCTCGCCGCGTATGTGGCCGACGTGTGAGATGCACTGCTGAGCACCAGCTCGCGCCCGCCTCAGCCCGGCCCCTCGGCCCTCGCGGACAGTGTCTCGATCAGTGCAGTGTGCCACTGGGGCATTGTTTTATGTTTGTATATTTTGAATATACGGCTCATCAGTGACAGATTTGATCCGCTCTTGAATCAGTTTTTGTTATCTGACGAGGTGGAAATCACACGCTATTCTGGTATGCTATCGGATCACTCACGAGACCCTTCCCCCTTTAAGGTTCAGGCGATGTTTATATCATAGTCGCTTGTCACGATTATTATAAAAAGTTACGATACATAATAGATAACAGTTTAATTCAAATATCACGTAGGAAAAAACATGCATTAGCGCTTTGCGCAGCATTGCTTACCAGTACTAATGTGTAAAATATAATTCCGTTAAAGTGTCAAGGTTCTTTGGAACACGCAACGTTTTTTATGAATAACGTCAATTCTGTTAAATGATCACAGTAAAAAACTACTTATCTGCTAAATCTTCGGTAAAGGTTTTCATGACCCGTAGATAAATAAATATGAATACAAATGTACAATGTTTTAACTCCATGAGTAACGCTAACGTTGCAAAAACGATGGGCTATTCTAAACACAGGGATACAGCCTCAAATGAGGCACATTGAAGATATTGATTTTGTGAACAACTTGTTGCATGTTTGTTGGTCCACTGCGAAATAATATTCAGGAATATACAAATTTTCGCTGTAAAATTAATATAGAACGAATATTCATGAGCATTCCGATATTAAGATAATATTTAATGCTCATAAATAAACTATCTTAAGCAGCTGTATATTATGCGAATATGTTTTATGACATCTGCACACTTGCCGGACTTATCGCTCCAGTAGCTAATTAATCTTATTACCTAATATTTAAAAGTAAATTATTGAAGACAAGAGCATGATCTATGTCTTATCATAATCTGAAAATATATTATTTTTATCGCTTCCTGTCATCAACTCTTTCCAACATCTTAGTTTCTTGATGTATTTTTAGGCAAATGTCGTGCTATTAGTTACACGTTTCGTGGTAATTTTATTTGTTTTAACATTCAAATGTGTGTAATTGGCCGTGAAGCTGAACGCATCAATGTCAAATATAATAATATCATGTCACCTGTCAATACTACAGTTAAAACATCATTTGTAAAAATATGAACAGCATTAAATTATATTCCATAGCTCCGCTGCGCATGAGTTATAATATGGTAATAGCAGTCAGTAAAATAACTTAGTTTTCGCGTAACTACAGCTGATAATAAGATTAGATCGTGATAATGTTAATGCAGTAATTAGATTGTACGTATGACGATGTAAATACGAGTAAAAGGTATTTTAGCGGCTGCTACAGTGAAGATAATTCAATACAAGAAATGCATAAAAGCGTTTTGTTTTCTCACACAAAAGTCGCGGGATTTCAGCCAAGTATTGTTTTTTAAATCTGCGGTTCGCAAGTTCACTTGCGTACAATTTGTGTTTACACAAGGCAGCGTCGTAACAAAGTTCTAATGAATGGTGTGAGGCATCTAATTAGCATCGTATAAATCTTGAAAGCGAATTTAGCTATTGAACAACGCGAAGAGGGAACATCGCGTCTCCATTTAGTCGCCGATGACGTACGGAATAGCTACACAATTGAAACCAGCGACCGCTCAACGAGTAGTAATTGTTTGTGCCGATCGCTATTGGGCCGGCAATTCCTTATACAGGTCAAAATAATATCATTGACTAAATGAAAATGTCTCTCGATCAATGCGTCTGACAATAGCAACAAGGAAGTGTTATGACGCGATATTTTGGCATCGTCACATGCTCTCAATGATATTTCTATGTTCAGCGACCTTGACCGCCATATTACCATTAAAATTGATTGCTTTTAAGAATGTCCAATATCATAATGTGTTTTATTATTTATTATCAGTGTTTTCTGATGTTTCATCCATTCTAATGAAATGAATGAATTTCTACAATTAATAGAGGTCGTAGCTATTCTTATCGATTTTCATAACAAAAGCATTGTAGGTATAACTGTAGGGCAGTGAAAGTAATTTCTCATTGAATAAAATTTTATTGTGTTGAATAGAAATTGTTGTGTTTGTCTAGACCAAAGTTAAAAAAAAATACATTGTATTTATTTTCGACTGTTTAATTGACTATAAAGAAGATTTAATGATTTTGTGAAAGATTTTTTTTTTTACATAGAACCTATTTTTAATTTTCATACGTTACGTATGAGGGTTACAGGTATCTTAAGCTTTACTTAAAGATATTTCATTGGCAATTATTTATAATCTCGCGTATAGTTTGAGTACTAAATCGGTTTAATTGTTTTATACCGCATCTCATAATGATAATCAGGAAGCTCATTTCGGGAGTGATTGGGTTAATGAATCTGCTGAAATTAATTAAACCAAAACTCTATTATATTAAGCTTTAGCTCATTACTTTTAATAATTACTGATTTTTGTTTCTGTGTGAATATTACTGTGTTGCATCATTTGTTAAAATTCTACTTAATTAGTAAATATGATTGGCAAAACAAACATTTTTGCGAATCATAAAAAAATATCTCAATAATCTTACCGGTAGTCACGAGTTGTTTCAGTGAAATTTTGAACATCATCTCAAAAAAATATTCATAGTAATCATTATTTATTTATTGAAGCGCATTATTACGTAGAGTATACCAACATACTGTAATTAAATATTTAAATTGAATTATTATCCTGCAATTCTTTTCCCCGTAGTATGACGTCCATATATGACGTTTAAAATAATAATTGTTATAATATAATTTGAAAATTATTTTCTCGTCGGTTGCTTATGAGGATGACACCTAAATACAAGTTACATTTTCTAGACTGCATAATATTATTGAAGGCCCAAAGATATAATTTTCACAACTAATATTTGCAAACCTATAAAATCTAACTACGGAATTTTCATGGTATTTCCACTTTAGTTGCGTCACGACAATAATCATTAATTCGGCCATTAACACGTGCAATAAACCAAAAACATTTGACGTCACGGCTTACACTGGCTACATTCTCTTTGTTTCCAAAAATGAATGATGTCTGTACCCAAAGGGACATAAAAAACGTCAAATCAATGGTTCCTTTGTACCTAAAACATGGCCTGTCTTATATCGCACGGAAATATTCTTCAAACAGGCGAATTGATTTACTTAAGTTTGGTCCTTTTATGAATAAAAGTCTCTCGGAAACCAGCAGGGTCTAAAGCGAATTTATTTCTTATACTGAAAGACGCGGGATAGTAGCTAACGATATTATATCCAGCTGCCTTCTTGAGAACTCACATGTGAATTATTTGATTGTATCCACTGAAGGGATTAAAGGACGACACCATTTTTGCACATTCTCTTTTCTTAATTTTCATCTCGGGGTTCTTGGCTATAAAAAAAATTATTATGATAATATTAGTAACCCATTTTCTTTATTTTATACTTTCTGCTCTCGAATGGTAGAAAGTTTCATCATTAAACCAATCTGAAACAAAAAAGTTTTTATCAAAATTTCAGCCACATCACCCCATCAAAATCGGTTCAGTGGCTTACGAGATAACTCTGACTCTAATCGACTTTAACTTCACATTATGTAGCATTACGTATAATACGTATCCTACAGGGTTCCGTCATAAAGCTGTCTTATATAATTCTAGCTTACTTATTCCTAGCACCTAAGTTGTCACATATTTATATGCTAAGGTCCCATTTTTTGGTCCAAGTCGTGTATTTCGGAACCCAGCTGCTTCGTCGTGTCGCCAAACAGACGGTATCGACGCGCGGTTTCTTATTGCTTATTTTAATATTTCAATACGACTGGAGGTGAATTAGGTATGCTCAAAGTGATAGCCTGTGAAGAACTCCGCGACTCTGTTTGGCAGTCATCCAATACGGCAAACACATACACCAAAACGATACTGTAGGAACCTACTATATATTTTCATCTACGCTGTATTCCCATTGCTATGAAATTTCAACACGTACATGTGATTCAAACATTGTACAATGTTCTAATGTGTGCAATGACATATTTATTTATATTTTATTCGATACATCCATGCGTTTGCAACTGGGGCATATGAGTGATTCGATAGCAATTCTATGTTCCAATGTGATATATGTTTGTGATCTATATAGGAAGTTATAATATATAAATCAGCAATGGGTTAAAGTGGATTTATTATATTTATATGCGTATGAAACTTTATCATGATGCCCAGATAATAACTCCGATGTAAAAGACAAATAAAGCGAACACAATACTGAACGTTATTCGTTTCCCTTCGCCCTTCCCTTTCCGTCTGTCAAAGTTTTCCTCTTGAGAATCCCGTTAATAAGCGCTCATATAAGTCGACTGACATATCGATACCTTAACTTATCTTAACTTCTAAGCCAACTTTGAAGACTGAACTAGATCTTTATAACAAATTGTTATTCTTATTATATTCTTACAAAAGTGCCAAACGTAGAAGATAACGAGGTTGAGTATTGTCGTGACGCGTCGGGAGGACTTAACAGTGCAGTGACGTATGGTGATATTGTGTGCGTGCGCATGTGTGTGTGAGTGTGTGTGCGTGGAGCGGCGCAGGCGCGTTGGCTCGGGGGCGCGCACGGCTCCAAGGTGGTCGGAGGCGGGGTGTTCCGTTGCTGCGTGCCCTGGTGCGGGGCGCGCGCGGCGGCGACCGTCGACGACGCCGACTATGCCCTGCGGGAGGGCAGCCCGCAACTATCCCACGATGAATATGGTAAGCCCTGTTTTCATATTATCTTGCTTTGACTTTGATGTGCGGTCCCATGATATTATTTGTTGTTTTATCTTCGGAAATTGTTCTCTAAATAACAAAGACCTCTTTTTGTCCTTTTTTCGAGTAATTTAAACATATCGAGTTGGGCTTTTAGGTGGATATCTTGATCTTTTTTAGGAATATGCTATTTATATATATATAGTTCTAGTACCTTCTTCTAAGTTAAAACAAATTGAGTTTGATGGAAAGCAAAAAGGAAAGCAAATTATCACAACGCAAATTTTTGTTAATAGGTTTATTTAACTTATTTTATCGACAATGATTCAATGCAACGTACATATTCAATACATTACAATTTCCTTATTTATGTAATGATATCCCTAGACTGAGTTTGATGGAAAGCAAAAAGGAAAGCAAATTATCACAACACATATTTTTGTTAATAGGTTTATTTAACTTATTTTATCGACAATAATTCAATGCAACGTACATATTGAATACATTACAATTTCCTTATTTACGTAATGATATCCCTAGACAATGAACTCTACCAATATTAGTCATCAGTACCTACCCATCATTGTCAGTCAACATAAATCTTTACAAAAGTACCTACCTTGTTTACTTTTTAAAGTGAATTGCAATAAACTGGCTGGTATACCTACATTATTCTCAAACAATTATCTAACTATTCAGATTCAAATGGCTTTTATGAATGGTTTATGTAAATAAAGCAACATCGCAAATGTCGTATTGATGATATTTTGCAGTGCAATATGCAACACAATAGGTACGTTCGTTTCTGTGACGTATTGAAATATTTATAAGTTTCGTTCGGCACAATGACTGAAGGAATAATTTAGAGGAAATGCATATGAATGTACTGAACAAATATCTATATATAGTAGGTACAACTATAATAAATAAATAGATGCTTTATTGATGCAAATCCTTACAAAATGCTTAATATAACAATAAATTATTGTATGTACTGTACTGCATAGCCATTTCCCAACTAAGCATGTTTGAGTCGGTTTCGTGTCTAACTGGATGCAGCTGACTGGTACTCAGCTTGTTTTACACCAGACGATTGCCTATCAGACCTCCTCAACCGAGTTACCTGGGCAGCGACTTGGTTATAGTACAACAATAGTAGTGAAACAAAAATGACAAAAAAATGAATAGTACTTGCGTACTTACGGCTCTAGAAATCATAAGCGAAGTTCAAGTGTAATGCAGTTTTAAATGCCGACTTCACCACGCTTAACATAAAGGTCGTTATACACAAACAGTGCTAATGAGCTCTTCTACATTCTACAGGATTTCAAATCTTGTGAGGACAAGTTCTTGGCACAGGCAGTTACAAACATTCCTTAGCCCTAACTTCAGTCGCGTGTTTCACTGAATTTGCATTCGGACTCTTTACTCATTCTGAATTCTCGTTGATTGTAAAATTTCTCGTATTCCCTTATCTTGAAGAGTTCTTGGCTTTTCAGTGTGGGTTGTAACTAGTGGTTAGATATACTTTGATTTCGTAGTAGAATTAACTAATATGGGTTAACTAATCGGTCGGTTAAAGGTCAGTAAGGTAGGCGGGAGTAAGATGAGACGTTTTATCAAAAGGGGCCTAAAGGTCTCCTGTTATGTCCTATTTAATTTAATGGCAAGAAAAAACAGCGCAACAAACTCCGCAGCAACAGCTCTCGGGCTGTCATTCGTGAAGCACTCGTTACAAGTAGACTTGCTGAACAGTTTGGTACAGACAAGTAACACAAAGATGATGCAACTGACTCTTTGTGATCTGATACAATGTTGTATGAACACAATTGTTTTAAAATCAATCCATCACAGGAACAATAACCACACAATAGATTGCTTCCTATTATTATTGAAAAACTCAAGAGAACTTTATTCATTCACAACAACGATTCATCAGTGGGTTTTATTTCCTTTATTTGCGGTAAAAGGAGTTCAAAACACAAAAGGACGTAGTGCAATTTCAATTTCCATTGAAAGTATTTCTGGATCCAATAGTTATAAATCTAAAGTTAGTTTTGCGACTTGTTGGCACAGGAATCGAGTGTCGAAGTTTGCTAAACGACATTAAATTACTCTCCAAGTTAAAGGTTAGTCGGTAATTAACTGAGAACAAAAAGGTCTTGGCTGTTTGGGCCGCGCCCTTAGACTTGATAATACAATTAACACATATCCTGAAATCAAATCTAAATCACAATTCTCTTTGATGTAGTTTCAATCCCGAGACAGTTCAGAAATAAAATTGATTTGAAATTAGATTTCATTTCAATATTCTTCAGAATAGAAGTCGTCTAATAAATTATGAGCATTGGCCTTTTCATAGTACCTAATACTCTGATACTCTTATAATATAACAGGTACACTAATGACGTCTCTCCCAGTGTGGGATTTAATTTACTTTGATCGCATTTTGCTCTGCAAAGGGTCTATTCTGGTTTTATGAGCAACGGATTGGAATTCACGTCTCCGCAGTAAAATTTAAAATCGTTGCAAGTATTGCTTAACTCACGAGGAAAGTGTAGGTTATTGATTTCTTGTTGAAACTTCAAAGTAATTGTTATCGATCCTTGAGTTTGTTACATTCATATTTATTCTGTCTTATACAGCGAACTGCGAAACTGTACTAGGCAATATACTGAAAGTGAAGTTCTAGAACTAATGAGAATAACTTCACCTCATATCTCTTAAGTGAGTGTGTAATGGAGTCACACTTCACGCCTACAAATTAGTTTACTAGTTTTATCGTCGATTAAATGGAGTTTAAGTGAGTGATCGTAACGATGTGCTACGAGCTACGGGCTACGGCACCATGGAGCTACGGGGCTATGGGGCTATGCAAGTTAACATAATGATGGGCGGGAGTGGTCGCATTTAGCTACACAAACATTGGCGGGAGGCGGATCGATGGCAGACGCCACCGCCGCGACCCCCTTTTGTTGACTTTAAATTAAGCCGAGTTTTCACCACTAAAAGTCACGTTATGTAATGTATCTAAGCCTAGTTCCAAACAATAGTTCCTATTACACAATAAATAAATACCAATTTTAATTAGCACTCCATTTTAAAGGTAAACGTTTAGGCTGAACAATTGTAGCGTCAGTTACGTTTAAGTATTAATGAATCGTTTAAATCCGGTTGCGTAATTATTCGATAAAAAACTCACAAAGAATAATGGACCTCCACCGAATTATAAATGGTTCCGTAGCAATATAATTACCTTGGCTATTATCTCGTAATACCCATTATTTCATTATGACGGCCACAAGTTTCGACGCGGCTGAGCTCGTTAATCACAATCAACCCTTTACTATGTTATGTTTAGTTTCTAAATCCAATATTCCTCATTCTATTAGTCGTGACACAATCTAGTTAAACTACCGTTACAGCAGTGCTATTAAACGATAACCCGTAGTTAACTGGAGAAGTCGAATTGATTAAATTTGAAAGCACCTATTCAGCGAGAGAGAAATACCATTTGTGGGTAAAGTGGTCGACAGAGTTCAGTGTTAGCGGTACCCATGTCAAGTTGTGTTTGCGTTCTTATGGACTATAAAAACTATAGCAAAACAAGTCAAAGTTCAAACTATCTATAGTTTGAGGCTCAGGCCAGTTGAATGACCTTGCTGTTGAATGATATTCTAAATTATCTTTAAAAAACCCTGTCTTATTATACCGAAGCCACGCTGACTTCTTAAAAAGGGCCATTATGTGCTGTTGTTTTAATTAAAATGATTAAATTCCATTCCTAAATAATTAAACTGCAAAATAGCCCTGTTGTTCATTTATTATTCAAAACAGTAATATCGCTAAACATCAAAACGATTAACCGCAAAAATTAATATTCACAATTGACAGTCTATGTAAATATTGTGGCAAAGGTGTTTAAATGTTATTGCTACTGAATTTTAAACTAGGCTTGTTCTCATCTGCTCCACAAATTCCTTCTCAACGGGTCCAAAGTGAAAAATAAATAATTCTTTAAAAATTATAAAACCCTTCCCCCGATCTCCAAAAGATTAAGTACCTACAGAGACGATTTTTCATAGTTTGCTGACGACACACAAATATTCTTAGAGCCATGCAGGATTTTGAAAGCATATTTTTTTATTCTTATATTTTAATTTATTTATTTTGTGTCACAAATGTTGGACCCAAGTGGAAGAAATGTTTGAAAACTTTGCTAACAGAAAACAATGGGTTTTGGAGTTATTGAGAACAAGCCTTTTAAACTAGTGGGATGACTATCGATTCTCAAAGGCCTAGTCATGAATAATTAGGAGTTGTATCACTAGCCACAGCGTTGCTTCGCTCAACCTCTAATTTCTCGGCCGATTAACTTAGTTGAATGTAACGTACACCGCATCATGGTAAACAACACCCTTTGGCTTATAAAGTGACGTGTTACAAACGTACGAACGTTTTAGTTCAAACTTGTTAAGTATTTAGGTGAAGTTGGTTGACCTTTCCATTGTTATAATAAAAGAGAGAGACAGAAAACACTGATGCCTTATGGCGTGACTTCTTTTTCTTCAAAAGCAAATTCCGATGGCAAATTACCTTACAAATTATGTTTGTTTGTACATTAATCATGTTTATCTTTCTGAAAAGTTTTCGATATTCTTCTCGAAGATAATGTCTCGATATCCAAACGATTTTTTTGCGTTATTCCAACATAATCATTCTAATGTTGTATCAGGAAAGTTTATTCCACGTTATGAATATATCGCTAACATACCGAAGGAATCCTTTATTAATTTTATTATTCCAATTCCCTAATGAAGCGTCTCGACGCATGTTTTTCGGTCTCACCCAAAATTTACATAAAAAATTATGTTGATCGTCCCTCGTTTCTTCCTGGTAACATTGATTCTTGAAATTCTGGTCGATGCCTCTCCCTTCATTGCATCTAATCCTATTATTAAAATCGCCGATAAGCAGGAAAACATCTTATTTTATATTCTGATCAATGCTTGAACTCAATTTCTCAAGGGAGGTGAAAATTACTCGTTAAAACAGAGCCCCTTGGCGGAAAACTACGCCTGGTGAATACATAATTTCAATATGCGCGTTTAATAAGTTTTAAATACCTATTAGAAAGTACTGATGACTAATATTGGAGTAAAGCGATTGTGATGGTAAATTGCTAATCCAGTTGCTTCCGTGCTTCTATAATTATCTCAAACAGATATGAAAGTATTTTTTTATAAAGTAAGCTTTCCTTTTTATAGCCAGCTTGTTACTTACTTTAAACTGTTATTGTACAAAATAGGATTTCTACGATCAAAGTGAAACAGCCCAATCTCGTAAAAATATATTTTGATAGCAACCTTTACGTGAATTTTCTTTGAGCGAAAGAAGGTAGCTGAAACGTCTACAGTGTTAACCTTCGACTTTGTACGACCTGTTTGTTTAGAGCCTTTATTACTTGTTTGCAGTCGCCCCAGAGCCTGTAATAAGCTCACCGCGTCCAATTGGTCAACAGTCCCCGCTACCGGGGATCGAGGAAGAGGACGATTCTGATTGGCCTCTCGAGGACGCCACGGACTTGACGATCACACCCTCTTACAAAAGCACGAGAAGTAGTACTGATACTGCTTATACTTCGTCTAGAAGTTCGGGGAAGAAGCGTAGTTTTGGGAGTCCGTCGTCCGTGAAGATATGTATATCTGCGGCGGCTAGGAAGTCCAATAAAGCACGTAAGCGTGGCTCGGGGGCGGCCAGCGCGTCGCCTTCGCCCGGGCAGGCCGGCGAGGACGCTGCGCCCGCGCCGCAGCCGGCGCTCGGCAGGATGCAAGCCGAACAGGGCAGCATCGGCGAGCTGCAGAAGTACCACGGCCGATACCTCAAGAGCCGGCGTCACACACTAGCTAACGTTCGGTGAGTTCAAATCAACTATAGTGCTCGAATTTATAACAATTTAGTCCGCCATTGATTAGTTTTTCATGTAAGACTTTAAGTAAAAAATATGTGTTATAAAATGCACAAAGATATTACAGATATCGCTTTTTTTGACTTTTGTAATTTTACGAATCGTTCCCGATTTATTAATTAAATGAGATTATTTGGTTGATTAACTTTAACCAGTACTTAAACGAAGGTGATGAAATTGTCGAAGTGGCTCATAAAATAAAATTTATAGTTTACTATTTACACTGGTAGTTATTAAAAGCTATTAGGTTCTAGCTCACATACATAAATAATACATATAATGAGTGAGTCGTAGAATATTCATAGCAGTGCAAAGTGTTTAATGGACCAAAAAGTTATGTGCTATGCACATCACTCTGAAGTTTACATAAAAAGCTGTAAATTAGTGTATTTAAAATATACATGGCACGTAGATAATCTATAAAGAAATTAAAATACAACACTAAAGAAAATATAATTATTTATTTGCAGTCTCTTTTTATTATTTTGATTTTAAAAATGTTTTTCTCTTTTATTGCATGTGGCGCCCACAGATTAAGGTAGGTGACTTTTTTAATAAAAACGTGTTTTCGTGAACCCATTTATATTCCAATTTAACAATAAAGACCAGCATCCCTTTATCCCGAGGTAAGCCGTTACTATAATGAACCTTTTTTCAGATTGCATAATTTTAATCAAAAACTCTATGGTAACTGCCTCGGGGATTCCCCTAGACAGCTATTATAAAATGAGATCGATGTAATTGGTTTGTTTGTATTATTTATGAGTTAACTACCGTTTACTGTTTCATAACATTGAAAATAACAAGAATTTTAGCCGTATGGTTTTACATTATGCGATAGGTAAAATATTGTTTCTTAAAACAATAAAAATAAAAGTGTGCCTTATCTTGAACGATATTTTTATTGCGTAAACATAATTTTTGAAATAAGTATACCTACACTCAAACATATTAAACGTTGTCACCAAAATCAACAAACGTTAAAGCTATTTAAAGTAACGATGTCTATAAATTGGAACTAATAGTAATCGTTAACTTGACTTAAGTCAGCACAAATGTCTTTGCCCTTAAAGCTTCCCTTGGGACAGCAACGAGTAAATAATCGGGGAACCAAAGCCTGTGCTTTAAATAAAACAATTATTCCATCATTAGGAAAACAATCTTGGGATAATTACGTAACCCATTTATAATTAATTGTAAGCAACGATTTTATAATTGCCGTGTGGATAATCAGGGAGGCATGTAAGAAACTCTCACGAGATTCATTGTGCCTAAGATTATCAACGTTACAAAAAGGAAATATGCTTGTAATACGTACTTGTAGGCAAGGAGAACAATAACTCGGTAAATGTAAACAGAGCTGTTGCTATCACGTTAAGTGGTTGCACTAGAACTTGCAATTCTTTGACCGCAATTACGAGTGCATACAAAATGTATACAAATATTGCGATTACTATGTACTGACTCGTGTTTTGATGACGAGGGTCATGGCAGGGCACAAGCCTCATCTCATACAAAGAGGGAATAAGCGTATTTATACTTATAAAGTACATAATCGTATAACTTTAAGTTATATTGGTGAGCTGTCATTGAATCTGCATACTCGTACTTGAGATTGATGTCATTATAATAGGAATCTATTGCATATTTGTTAGTATAGGTACCTATATTCAAATGCCAGCAAACTACATATTTTTTTATCATTCGATGTGATTCTGTATGTTGGGTTGAAAATGTTGCACAACTTGTATGCAAGTCATGTAAAATTAACACGTCACAAACAGACGCTGGGTAAAGTCGACCGTTTGTTTGAAAATCATTATTAGTGCAAACATTAGCAGGGTTAAAGTACTTGTTTTCTTGTTGAATGAAATAATAAATTACATAAATATCTACTGAGATGCTGATGACACCTTAGAATGATGGTCCCAATATTTTAATCTTAAAATAGTAGAGGTACAAGAAATATGAAGGAATACTAGACTATTTGCTTATTTTAACATAAATGTGTTTCGTAAGATATTTCTTTCTTGGTTAACCTGGATTTATTTTTGGGTTTCGCTTTAAGGTTTCTCCTAAAAATATTTATTCATAGTTATTTTCCTCATTATATAAAACATTAATTTTGGTTCGCCTGGTGGGGGACTAAAAATGGAATATATAACAATTGAATCAACCCTTAACAATTCTGTTTTTACTTTGGTTTGTTTCCAGTTTTTGAAATCATATTGTTGCTTATTATTGTAATAGAAAAACTTAGGACCGTGCCCTATCAAGTTAGTGGAACAAGTATGAAAAATGTTCGTCTTACCCGACGACAATGATGTCGACAAACTCGAGTCGGGAAACTTCCACATTTTTTCTAACCATTGTTCCAGCTTCAGTGCTTTACATCTTTTTTCTTTTTTATACACTTTAAAAACGCTGCGGGATTTCCTATGTTTTAGCAAGAAAATCCGCTATATCATTTCAAAATGTTAAAGATACAAGGACATTGGTGACACTGAAAGTAAAACAATACCTACGTACCTTGCACCCACAGGTAGGTGAAGTACCAATGGAAAAAGACACCCTATATAAATATTTGTGGAAATGCTCTCAACCCTTTTCAAGTCCTTCAAACAGATCGCTCAGATTTCTTGAAAGAAAAATAGCGTCCTTGTTTTACTTGTTCGTTACTTCTAATAAAAGAATAGAAAAAGGGATTGCCAACTAAAACAATCTGAATTATGTAACATTTGATACACACCGGACGCAAATATTAATTTATACCTGAATTCAATTTATTGGTCAGCCCATGCGTAATTAACACATGAAATTGAAACTGTATGCATTATACAGCGTCCAGCTACTGCAATAAATTATTTTAATAAGTTCTGCATATGGATTTACGCGTGCACATTATACAATAAAATAAATAGGCCTTGGATGACAGAGAATTAAATGCTTATTTGCTATCCGTATTCTGCGCAACGTAACACTCATTGTGATATTTATTTACATAGAGGCCGGATCATAATATTTGTTCGGAAATTTAATCAAAAGAAGCTCGGTAAAATTTCATACCAAAGACTTATTTATAAAATAATCTGTGTTAACGTTAAACAATTTTCCGCTGTCGAAAAAGTATCGAAATTTTATTAGTAAATTGAGTTTACCTCCGGTTTTATTGGGACGACGTTGGGCTTGCGGCCATCCCTTTCTAATCCATTACGCCATTAGTTTTGTATTGGAAAACAACCGTTCTGAAGACTACATTATTGGACATCGCTTTGCTTTTTGAGTTCTGTTTTATTAATATCCTTGCCTCCATCAGATTTCTGCCTGCATTTCCCGAAGGTATTTTGTGGTGTCAATCTGGCTAGAGTGCACATAAACGCCGATTGATACTATAAAGAATTCATCGGTACTATACTTACTTAAGACATTCCTTACAAGAGCTTTGTATTACAAGATACTCCGCATACAATAATATAAGCTACTGTTACGCTATTTAGACAGTAACTTATTATTTACTTACGGAGGCTAGACGAAAGTTTTGGTCATAAAAATGTTTTGTTATTGCAGTACTATAATAGTCCAGTTTTGGCACCACCGCCAACTCCACAACCAAGTTCTGTTTGCCTTCGTATTATGCTAAACAGTAGAACAGCTAGTTATTTAAAAAGCTGCTTTTACGAACTATAAGAATCTAGAACCATAGACGTGCTAAGGTTTCCTTTATTTACGATACTGTCAACTCTTTACTTGAACTAAGTACTACGAAGATAGAATCGCCGTGACAGTGCTAAAAGTAATGACTTGTACTCACGAACTTTCAATTTTTCTCAAACAAAACAACCATTTCTCTTCTGTCGTCTCTCTTAATCTAATGAAACATTGAATTAACTGTGAAAAGAAGTGTATTAGCAGGTGGTAGTGAGTTATCGTACCTATGTTTCCCCAATGATTGATCGACGCGGCTAGGTGATTGATTCTCTATGTCACCTGATACGTGAACGTATGGCCCCATTTTATTCGAATACAATTCCAATACGCATACAATATATTACCTACTCATATTTAGGTACATGGTTATATACTTTTGACCAAAAATCAAAGTCATGTTCATGAAGAGGTCTTATGATTACGATATCGCAAAAGTGTGACAGACACGAATCACATTGATGTCACCAATTTGTAGAAGACATTGATGATGAAATTACTCTAGAATTTACGCCATATGAATTCACTTTGCGTGATGTCTTTTGGAGAATCTATTACCAACTCGGAAAAAGAAATAGCATTGGTACCTATTTGTATGTACCGCCATATAAACCACATGGTGTAATAATACGCTCGTTTACTTTGACCCATGATAAATACGGTTTTAATGTGTCCATTAATGCTTTAAATTCATTGTGACATTGATCGCGGTCGGTTTGAAATTCTTTTGTGGGTATACCTACATGATTGTGGCTTTGGCGTGACCAGTGACCGACCGGTAATGACTGACCAGAATTATTTAGAACCTCTATTACCTATAATTTCATCGTTATTGGGTTTATCCTTACCTTTTATGATCGTCAAAAATAAATCTATTTTTCTTTAAAATTACATTATCAAGAACATGTGGCAGCACTTCGTTAATGAAAACTTATAAATATAACACTTGAAAATATTTCCGAATTCTTGAAACATGTTTAATTTTACAGCCGTTTATTTTTAATGATAAGTTTTAAATGCACCACGAATTTATTATAAACTCGCCTTGAGTATTTTAAATACTTAATCGCTGAAACGCGGCTGTGTGGAAGATGCCACGTAATAAACTAGAAGATCAACCGTAATTTGGAGTTATGACATTTTTATTTGCACTTTGATGGTTTGAGAAAGTAAACAAGTATCCAGCCAGCGTTTTATAATAAAACAATTTAGGGACCAGATGAGTTCCAATCTCTTACGTCAATTATTTTTCCTCGCTTCGTAGGGTCATGGCTAATGACGGAGATAAGTTATCTTTCCTACAATCTCGTTGGGTATATCTTAACTGCAGAGCTCAATTATGGACGCATGTTCATGAACAATGATAGAGGTGTCGCCATTAACTATTATGTTTAATGTCCATGAATTAATTGAACACTCAGATAAATGTCATCGGTTGTAAGCGATCCTTCCCTGTTATGTTTATTGAAATAGCGCATCAAGTTTTTCAAACACGACATAAAATTTGGTCCAGCTTATCATGCGCCAAAAGAGTGAAATAAATCAAAATTATACATTGATCCAAAGGAAAATAATAAATGAATCACCAAAGGTAAATAAAAGGCAATAGCTCCATTAAAAAATTGTTTTCAACGCCGTATTAATACCCAGCAGTTTTCAGTTTCGTTTTTGTTGCAACTAAACTCAATTTGGCAGAATCTCGTCGCGATGCTCGATAAAATTGCTTGTAAAGTTTGATTTTTAAGCGAATTTTGTTCATGTCATGAGCATAAAATTGTGAATACTGCACTACTTCATTTACAAAATATTTTGTAAACTACGTAGAGTATTTTCACGTTTTGGTAAAGTGAGTTAATTGGCAAAAATCCTGTTTGATTGCTGCTAAAAATTGCTTCAACGATAATACATATAAGTATTGCATTTATTTGGATTTTAGGAGATGATTGGCGTTGTTGTTATATGATTTACTGGTGAATATACAACTTAACCTTATTCTTGTATTAAACAATCACGAACATTAAAATTTTAAGGGATTTAAATATTCACAATTGCCACAAACAAAACTTGCAATATCAAAGGGAAAGCTAAACATCGTGAGTCGTCGCCGGTTGTGTTCGCCGGCCGGCGAGCTATGAAAGCGACATGAAAGACTTCCGCAGTGCTCACACACCTCCGCCGCAGGTTTCCGCTGCAGGCCGCTGCTCAAAGCGACTTGCATGCTCTATGAATGACCGGAGACATCCTCCGAGCGACTCACCCCCCCTCAGAGTCCTTAGAGACTCGTTTGAACTCGCGACACAACATACTCTTGCTCGGAAATGCACTATCCTGCTACTGACAGCAATTCACCAAACTCAAATCTGTTTACATCTCTAAGCCCCGAATATATTGTAAATGTTGCGGCCTTAACATTTAGTTTCTTATGCAACCAAGAAGACGTTGTCGGAAATGTAGCGTGTAATTTCCCCGAAGAGACAGTGCGCTGTAAAAATAACAGAGCACTTTCATTTGTGAATGATAGTTCATTAGGTGTCGGAGGCGTGACTAATGATGTCACTCCATACACTCCTCTAGGAAATTGCTACTTTGAAGGTTTCATTTAGAAAAGTGCTTATTAAAATTCATGTCAGACGTCGCCAGTGCCCTCTGTTTAATAATAAAAGAAAAGATTTTCTTCTCATTATAGTCGTCGTGTAGTGTCCCAGCTAATAACTTAATGGAGTCTACTATAAAGAGAACGGTCGCGGTCGGATACAAAACAAATGTACGTGCCTATTTTTTAATATTTCATGAAGCGAACGATGCTTTTTCTAGCGGTCTTTTGTTCTTTTTCTCGAAGTCACTCGCTTTTTAATGAAACGCACGTCGTGAGCGAGGGAACGGATGCGGCAGCCTTTCAAAGGAATTGTGGGAGAGTGCATAATATGTATGTATCGAAGTGCTCTTAGCGTATCGAGTGGATGAATCTCCACATTTCCTTGGTTGGATTACACATGCAAACGCGAGACAGTTTACGAGCACGAACGTTGCGAAACATAGTGACTTACCGCAACAGACAAATGTTGTAAACTTTTGTAACTGAAAATAGCGCTCTGTTTTGAATTTTGGATGTTTTTGCTCAAAACATAGATATCTGGGCTCATGTTTAGATTGAAAGCTAAAATTAGGATGCACAGTCATGAATGTTGAATTATGTTCTGCCAAACAGAGATACAAAGTAAATGACAAATTGTTCGTTACACGACATGTTGAAATTGGTTCTGGATATCAATCGTAGCGTGTAATTTGTGTCCGTTAAACTACATTGTAATGTGGAGAGGACTCGGTAACAGTCGTAATTATTCGTGGATTGCTATCACTGCGATCTATAATGGGACAGCGTGATGCAAACGGTATTTACAAAATGTCAACATAAATCTTACTTTAACGAGTAACTCGCATTAAAAGCAGAAATAGTGTTAAACCCAGCCGCTCGAAACTAGTTCAGTTTCATGCAATTTTTAGCAAGGGTACACCGTTCCAATAATTTCCTGTAAGCAAACAAAATATTCGTCAAGTTTGTGTCCTTACTTATAAGTTTTTTCTGCAATGTAATCAAAAAGTCAAAGGGTAGGGAAAACTTGGTTGGTTTTACATTCCGGGAAACTCGGGAATAGTATACAAATGCATGTAACAATGACCAAATTTTGAATCGGATTGTGAGGTTTACCACGTACTGTCAAAACCAATCTCTAATATTACCAGCGAAATTCATAAGGCAAATATTTTATACAAGAACAACATTTGAAAGCTTGATAAGCTCTACGTCAGAACCGCTTCCTAACGCGATGTGGAGCAAGAATATGATTTCAGATTTCGCTTTGCTGTGGCGGAGCACGAGATATGAGATTTCTCGCCTGTCAGCGCTGAAATCGAGTGTGCCATGTATCTGTTGTGAACATGTTAAGTGCTTGCTAATTATTTCATGTTTTCATCTCTATCTCAATTATTATGTCTTTAAACAAAACGAGAAATATGGAAATTTTCGCGAGTGAATTTCTTGAGTGAGTTTCGAATATAAAACGACTATTTTTACGACAAAAATACAAGCACACATAATGAATAAGTTTCCCCTCATTACTATAGATTCACTAATGAAGCTTTACGAATGTTTCTCCGGTATTCAATTCATTATTTAATAAAAGGAGAATACGATACCGAAATACATAGCTTTATTTAAAAAAATAAATGTATGTGAAATAAGAAAATAATAAACAGCATTATTTTGTGACCGAGCTTTAATTTGGATTCACAATGAAGGTTTTCAGAAACACAAAAAACTCCGTTTCGTTATTCAATATTTTGCGAGTTACAGTGAAAACCATTTGTAAAGCAGTACAAATAAATAAATATTAAATTCTTTTGCGCTTTGTTCTTTAGATGTTGTCAAATGGCAATAAAAGAAACAAAAACAACTCGCCATATTGAGTGGGAAGTGAGCATTGCTTGAGGTCCTATTTTCACGGTGGGTGAGCCTTAAAAGCGTTTTTCTTGAAAATTGTATGTAGTTCAAATTGAAGAGAAATCGATTCAATGTATTTATAGGTGTAGGTTGTCCGTAAACAATGACAGTATGGAAAAGTTTATCTGCCTAAAGTTGGGGCGGGTCGGCGGGTTTTTTGTACAGTAGTGTGTGTTTATGTATGCCTATCTCTTTGGCATACGTATATAGCTTTTTTAATCATTTACCATATAAAAACTTAAGACATGACTAGATGACTAGATTTAATCTCATTTTTTATCCAACCAAGTTTCAATCCTAAGCGTCTGAAAATGTATCCCCCGGCTAAAGTTGCTGTATTACGCTTTATACATAGGTAGCCGAGTTCACCGCAAGATGAGGAGAGATAAACAGATACCTACTTACTGACCTAAATATTATAGGTCCCTGCATATTACACAGCCATAATAAGCTGACCTATTAAATTCACGTAAGGTCTGTAACGCCTACTAATCTGTCATGACTAGCAAAAATTCTAATCCCTTTGTCAGTTTGGCCATTTACAAAGGTTTTATATGACATGCCCTTAATAATATGAAATGTTCATTATGTTGTTACAGTGGAGCTATTTTCATAATCCCGATTCATAAATAATAGAATAAAGGGTCGGATTATGTAAATTGTTTAGATGATTCCAGTAAGAAAGGAATCTATTAATTTTCCCTTAAAAATGAATAGATGAACCAACAATGAAAGTGCTAAGAAACCGGTCGTTAGTCATCATGATATTATATTGAGTACAATACATTCTATGTAGCTACACAGGTACCTAGTCAAGATTCAAAATCAATATCTAGTGTATTTTGAAACCTTTTGATTTTGTTGATAAAAAAATAAGAAGTGAAGAAGTAAACAAGCTATAAAAATTCAGTCCATAAATTCTAAAATGTAACTAGCATTAGAAACAGGCAGGTCAAGTTCTCTCAACGTGAATCGAAACATCGCCGCGCAGCTCATTTATTTTGCAAAAATATGAAACCAAACATTCATAAACTTCGCCCATTCGCTAGTTGAAAAAGTTGCCCGTATACAAACGAAGTTTACAGCAGAATTGGAAAACAAATTACGTACTTATTCCCTCGTGAGGATACAAAAAGTCCATTCAGGATATTCAGAGGCTTCACAATCCACATATCTTCTGTTTGTGTGTATTTAATTGACTGTTACTTACCTTTTTCGTATAAATTGCCGTAAAGATAGGCCAACTTTTTCCCACAAAATGATCTCGGGTTTCAAACGTTTATTGGACTTGTATGCGGGAAGAAGGTTTTCTTATAAAGATTATTTCGCGATCTTTTTCTTGATATATCGAATATTTGGATCTGATTTTGCTTTACGAAATGATAGGGTCGCTTAGGAAGGTCACTATGAAAGCTTATAGAGGTATTATTATTCCATTACCTTACAGATTTCTAAGAAATATGATTCATAAGAATTTCAATATCTGAATATGTAAAATATTCAGTAATATTAATGTAATCCTATCAGGCTATTCATATGTAGAGATTAAACTTATATGGTAATTTTTAGAATCCATTGTTGAGAATGTGCTAACGATTGCCATATCACTCGGTGTTCATCATACTGGATGGTCTTGACTTCTATGTTCGTCTACTAACGACAAATATGTTAAGGCCATTACCACTTCAGTTGATAAACACACTTGTGTATTTGAAATGCCTTACTATGAAAATACGCTGTTGGACAACCGTCGTCAAAACTCCTTTCCTTTAGAACTATTTCACGAGCCCCCAACAATAGCACCGTAGCCACACATTGAATTGACTTTGACATGTCCAAATATGATTGATTATTTTCTGAGTCGGTGTTGAACTAACGAATTCTAGACGGAAGCATTATTCACCGGCACGAACCGGATTACGGGGGCTCATGGAATTGAAAGTGACTCAAACTGATCGTTGGACATTCAATTATATCCTTATAACATTCCACGGGGTTCGGGTCGCCCGTGAAATATATGGGGAACCCCGAAATTCCCCATTTACCATTTTGTATTATATTGGCGAGATAGCGAAAATACAATTTATGAATTACATACTCTAAATGGATTGGAAGCGAAGGCTAATTTAAAGTTAACATTCCGCCAGCCTACGCAAATGTTATTTCGTTGAAAATACAACGTCTATTCACGGTTCAGAGGAGAATTTTTACTATGGTTAAAAATATGTATCTATCAGGTGCCTGGCTCCCCGGTGTTTATGAGCGAGGTAAATACAATCATAGAAGTAATTATTACGTGAGAGGAATGTGTTATGAATAAGTACTAAAATATTTATACAAATAATTACCGTCAGAATAACACGAATATAAACGTGACGTGGGTTTGGAAAGAGATGTGAAATGGGACATTGACATCACCTAAAATTAGGCATGTTGATCACTGGTGTATTATTTATTTCATTCAACATACAAGTAGTGAGTACACGTTCTATATCAAACAATCACCAATATTTGTCGCAGTAAAACAGTGATTTCAATTTAAACAGGTCAGGAGCAATTAATCAAGTGCGACCAATACTTTGTCGGTACGCAAATATAATCTGTGCGATTGAAAAGTGTGAATATGACCATCGTGGAATATAAGAGAAACATAAATCGTGTAACGTTTAATAGACGAGTTTTCAGGCTAATAGCCGTTCTTGGTATCCCTTGTTCGGCAGATTTACGATGTGCTAAACCACAATCGTTCGAATTGGACGCCGTTTTCCTCCCTCTGACAATATTAAAATATATTTCGATATCACCGATGGAGGGATTGCGCATAATTCATGTCCGAATATCAATAGGTACTTTCGCGTTCTTTTGTTATGTTTTAAGCATTGGAGGTAGGTACCTTTAAATTGTTAATAATAAAATGTAAAAACGATTACGCTCCTCCTAGCATTACTTAAAGTACATTTTATGAAGATCATTTTACTATGAATTATCTTAGTGTTCCTAACCAACGTGAAGTAGTTGTTTTTATAACCGAAAAAGGTATTAAAATGCCTGTAATTGGCCGTTAGGGATCTCGATAAATTGTTGTAGATAGAATAATGTTATGATAAGAAATTAGGTGGTTGGTCTATTATTCTCCAGTTGTTATGAATCAACCTTGAAATGAGAATAAACACTGACGCGTTTTAATTTGTGAAGATGAGTTGAGTGTAAGACGCTTTCTTGTAACTAACACTCTGTTACGTAGGTATTAGAATATTAAAACAATATGTGCCTACTAACATCTGCCTCGGTTTCCAAGAAGTGCTATAAATGTCTGGATTTGTTAGAAAATAATTTGTGAATTCACAGCGGTTCAAGTGAAGTCTAAATGACAACGTAAAATGTACGCAACCTTTATCATGTGTGGTGGATACGTACAAATACTTATTACATTTCATGACACTTTTACGAGAAATTATTTTTGTAAAAATGTGATTCTCGTATAAAAATATTTTTTATGAATAAACGTGACATTTGAATGTCACACAGTGGGTTTTTATAGGTACACGGAATATTCAGATTCGAATAAATTAATGTGGTTTGAACCTTAGGAAGAGCCTGTTTATATTCATTCTTTGCGCAAACAAAATAAAAGCAAATGAAGGCTACGCAGCTGAAATTCAGATATGGTTTCCATGGCCTCGGTCAAAACGCCAATGATGTTTTAACATTGCTATGTATTAAAAAACAGTTGGAAACGAGATGCAATTCGTAAGAATGCCATCAAAGAAGCCTCAAACTTTCAAAGCTTAGTATCCCGTACTGCACTAATCCTATATTTTATTATATAGCACGTGGTAACGTTCTTGCGAAAATTCCTTTTGGAATGCCGCACTGAAACTAAGTGTCTTAAAATGTGCCTCAGGCCAGACAAGACTTTCACCACACAATGCACTTATCCAGAACTGCACATATTGAAAAATGTGTTGTGTTCTTTCATCGTATAGGAATATCTTCTGTTACAACCTTTGGAGTATTTTATGGATACTGATTTTTGTCTGCAGGCGCTGTTCGAAATCTTTAGGTCTCAATTTATCATATCGTCAAAAGTCAAAATTAATTCTGTATATCATATTTTTCGGACAGTTTCACTGTATTGTTTTTCTTCAGAATAAGATAGTATATTTAAGACTAACATACAAAGTAAGTAGGTACCTTTCACATTAGTAATAGAATAGTACCTAACAAAAGTGTTCAGTACCGACATTAGAAAAAGGTTTCAGCAGATAATCGCACTATCTAAAGGGAACTCTTTATCACAGACCATTGAGCACTTTCAAACGATTTAGTCGCTCCTTAGAAACATTGAGGCTCATGATTATGGATGGCCTCGGACTTGGACATTTGCTAAAGAACATATTCCTTAGGAATTAGTTCTACGAGATTGTATAATAATAATTCTGCTTCAGTAAGACTAAAGTGATTGGCAGCTGTGACATTCGAACGTGGTGACATAAATCACCGTGATACAAAATGGTATGTTTCATGTTGAGGTCAATGAACTCTTGGGATTCCAAAAACAAATGCTTTCAACATAACTATATTGACTATTTATCCGCGTGTAATGCATTCGAGAATTTGAAAAGACAACCGAACTCTTTTTGTATTTACCAAACTATGAATAGAGACGAATTTAAATGGATAATTTAGTATAATCAGTTTTGAGAGATTAACCGATTAAAAGAGGTAAGGCGATTAAAAAAAATAGAAACGATTAATGAAATTGAACTTTTATTTTCTTTTTTTAAATAAACCTACGAAAGAAAAATAAGACGAGATAAGCATTGGTACGACATTATAAAGTAGCTAACTTACGCGTCAATTTAAGCAGAGTTCAAGCTTACCGCACAGTGCAACTTTGCAGCTCATAACAGGATTAACCAAACATTATTTTCCGCTTACAAAATGACATAGCGTCTAAGTTAAATGATCTTTGTTACACAGTTTTGCATTAACTAAGTTTACACCGGCGTTCCGCTTACCTCGTGCCCTACTTATGTTCGAGATTTATAGTGCAAGATGAGAAGAAGCAGGGTCTACTTTGAAACTGCATTCGTGCATAACTTCTAGGGAATTTATTTTGTGGCAGATAGTGAGAGTACATGGATCGATATTTTGGTTTGGGTAGCGTTTGTAACTGAACTGTTTTGCATGCCTGAAACTGGCTGAGCTATTTACACTTTGAAAAAACACGAGAATTTACTTCTATACCACTATGAATACGCAGATACATTTTTTTTTGTATAACTTCGATAACGTTTTCGTGTATAGAGACAAGCTTATGAATATTTTTTTTTCACTTTACAGTTAATAATAATATCAAACAGAACTTATGAGTAGATTGTGGTTTTTGAATGACAAAAAAATATTCAACACAATTATTCGAGGTACCTGATCCTTTTTCTACCTATGAGAAAAAACCGTTTGACCTGCGCCACAATGACAGGCCGATATTAATATTAGATTACGTAAAGTATAGCCCATCGCAGGTCTAAGAAGGGCTAGGAAAAGGTACTTCTATTTACACTTTCGGGTCAATAAACACGTTGTATGGTCCTTCATAATTGGGTATGGACCTTTCGTTATTTACGGGACATTTAAAGTCCAGCGAGTTTTTAGGGAAATTATCTATTTTCACTACTTTTACGTGTTCAAGTATTTTTTGCAAACAAACGTGCAACCATTGTTCCACTATACTGATGACTTTAACAAGAAGTTCCTGTAATTAAAATGAGATAATAATCAGGTGAGTTCAGCATAAAAGTCAACAGATATTAAATTGCAGGTAATAAAGTGCAAAATACACAAGGAAACTATTGTCTGGCTTGTAAGTTGAGTCTAGACTATTAGGGAAATCACTTATCAACGTCACTGTACCCGGTTTTAATTAAAATGCGGCGTGGGTAAACGTTCCTACAAGTATTAAAAGAGTAAACGAAAAAAAACCAGCTCGATCGGTAATAGCATAAGCTTGCTCATTAATTCTTCTCATCGTTTCTAATGTTATTTTACATCGAAAACCCCATGGTTTCATTAAGGTCAGAAGAGAATAAAAATGATAAAAATAGTAGCGATAATATGAGGACCAGCTTTTAATATTGCACTTTTTATAGCCATTAAAATTTCATCTTCTAGATATGACAATATGGCCTATAAATGGAAACGTGAATATTTTATTAGCTTCACAGCCGTTCGGAGAACATTTGAATTAAATTCCCAATAACGATTCTACAACAATATAAGGCTAACTTCACAAAAATAAAACATTCCGAAGAATTAAATACCTCCTCCGTTTTTAAGGCCGGTTAAATAATGAAAGGTTCCGGTTCTTTGCGCGTTAATAGGGACGGTAGGAAATTGCTTTAAGGTAGGCAGACATGTGTTGCCTGGTTGCAATCAGTACTGCAACATGGTATGGGCGAGCGTGAACAAAGAACAGAATAACAGAGAACAATCGACAATGGGATTCATGTTCCAAACTGGACTTTACAGTACGTGTATGTTCTCGGTTGTTTGGCTGCGAACTCATGCTGGGATACGAGTGATAATGATGATTGCTGTTAATGTATCTAGATTGAAGTGTCGTTTGTTCGTGACTATTTTGATTCATAAATTGGGTTACGACTTTATTTAGCGGCAAATATATTTTTTTATAAACTAGCTGTTTTCCAACTGTGTCCCTTGGAAACAAATTAATATACCCATAGGAATGAAATGTAGCCTCTATCACAGAATTTTTTAAATCTATTCTATAGTTTCGGAGACTTTAAGGTATAGCGAAACAGACAATCACTTTTTCCCATTTATAGTATTTACTATGCACTGGGGGTGCAACTGCTTGTGTTATATCTTTTAGAATTTACATAGATTTTTTATGAAGAAGCATGTATCTTCGTCGGTTAGTATCCAGCGCCTATAAATTTCACACTAAAGGGTTTTCGTCAAAGTAATAGCGAGTTTTGCAGCCTCTCAGAGTTTCTAAATCCAACGGAATATACGATATAAGCTACTTACTATTTATGATATATTACACAATGTTGGATACCTACCACTATTCCACATCGTATTTGTGTCCTAGATATTGACGGAGGTCTTATTGTTAAGAGAGGAGAGGCTCAACATATACCTAGTACCTATTAGGGCTTAAATATTGCCACGTATATCTGAAACGTACTTAAGTAGTAGGTGAATGATGAAAGTAAACACCATTTTTAACCCCCGACGCAAAAACGACGGGGTGTTATAAGTTTGACGTGTCTGTGTGTGTGTGTGTGTGTGTGTGTGTGTATGTGGCATCGTAGCTCCCAAACGGATGATCCGATTGTAATGCGGTTTTTTTTGTTTAAAAGGTATGTCAGTCGGGAGTGTTCTTAGCTATGTTTGGTGGAAATCGGTTCAGGTCTTCAAGGTCATCAGCTCGTTTGCTAGATGTGATAGGAATGTTACACGCTCAGTTTACTTGCAAGTATATGTGGGATCTGAAATTTGAAACACTAATGTCTTTTGGAACCACTGAGCTGGTCTGCTGTTAGGGCACGAAGGTAGGAGACGTAACCCTGAACTGCCTTTTAGTAAACCCATCGAGTTTGGGCTCGTTGAATTTGTCTTGACGAGTTCTCTTCATGTTTCTGATTGACGAGAACCTGATGCTGGAAATGGGATGTGGCGGATGAAACCCTGGAATGCCGGAATGAAACGGATAAACCGATTTATATTTTTGCTGAAAATCTAGAATGTCCAAAGGTTAATCTTTATTGTTTCTCAATCTGTGCAATTCTCCCAGAGCCAGTTTGTCATGAGGATTGTTAAACAGCTTCCTTTGGCCGAGATCGCATATAGCGACCCCTTCTTAAGATAAAATAAATTAAATGAAAGCAGGAAAAATTAAGGAGCTCCTTTAAAAAGCATGAAATAAAATTAAATTATAAATTTAAAAAAACCCCCGACCCAAAAAAGTACGCAATAATTATGACAAAAGTTTAAAAACGCTAAACCCTATAAAAAGCAAAAAATAACTTTTAACACTACGTAAACTAAATTTTGACGTGTCGGGGGACCGCTTTTTACCTTCATAAATACTTACATAAAACAAATGATACCTACCTAATTACAACATTCGTTAAAAAAAAAAACACGTATCTAAAGTAATGAATTAGAGCGGTCCCCGTAGTGTTAAAAGTTATTTTTTGCTTTTTATAGGGTTTAGCGTTTTTAAACTTTTGTCATAATTATTGCGTACTTTTTTGGGTCGGGGGTTTTTTTAAATTTATAATTTAATTTTAGTAGGTACAAATTCTCCTTCTATAAATCACGTTCAAGGGGTTTGTTCCACAAAACTCACCTCTAAATCAGAAAATATAAATAATTTTCATATACTTAGATACGAGGCACGAGTTGGAAACTTTTTAATAACACTGTCATCTTTTCTTCCGTTAGTCTCTCGCTCCCGTGTTTAACCAGCTCTCGTAAAACATTTATTGGCATTTTGACAACTTAGATCCATGAACAGCGAGACACTGCTCATTTCCTTTATGTTCTGTGCGAATGGAGACAGTTAAAAAATTGCCAAGAACGTGTCGAAATGCACGTTTTTTAGTATGCTGTCAGTCTTCAAATAAAATAGACAAGTTTGAATTTTAGGCCGCGAAGTGCGGTCTCTATAGATTTTACAACGGATACCACAAAAATAACCTGCTTTTTATGTTAATGTTGCCATAACAACAATCATGTTTTTTGTATAGTTTCACCCTTGGGGTATATTCGTAATTTTATTTTACGGCTAAAGTTCGTTCACAAAAGATGAAACCTAACACAAATGAGATGATAAAGAAAATTTCTGGGAATCTTGTTCGACGACGCAACCTCAAAAAGTTTGCTGACAATTATGTTTTTTTTTGTGAAGAAGCTAACATTGCCATACTTCTGATTTTTGGCACGTGCAAATAAAGTTTGAGAAAAAATTACTATCTTACCTGTATAAGATATTAAAATATTGAGACAAGTAAAATGAGAAGTCTTACCAAGGGCCGATTTTTCAATCATCGTCTTGAATATACATAGAGGTTGACATATTTTCTTTATAAAAGCTGTGAAACATTGTTCAGATAAAAGTTATAGGCGATTGAAAGGTCAGCCTTATGAAGGTTATATTGCGAACAAAATGTAGAAACTACACTATTTCCAGCCACCTGTGAATAAGACAAAGCTAACACCGGTAGCAACAGAAAGTATTACGAGGATATTCTTTGGCACCATGTGGCATAACTTGCCAGTGGAAGTTTGTAAGTAGTGGGTCACTCGCAAACTACATAATAATCCGATTCTAACAGTTTATTCCTGCAAATAACTGGGGATATAAGTGATAGGCAGCTACGTTTCATTTACGAAAGAAAGCTCATGGGGCGAATAAACTGATTAAGCTTGATTCATTGCTTTATTTGTAGTTATTAATCGACTCTCCTTTAGTATCTCCAAGTCTATATATGCTACACGAAGTAATATTAAGCCACCGTACAAATCATAGACTAGATGGTCAGCGAAATAGAAATACATACACCTACTTACACGAGGGCTCTCAACTTACTTTTCTATATTTACTAGAATAGTGCTTTGTGTACATGCCGTAAAGTTTGCCAAATAAATAATTGAAAATAAATATATTCATAACTGAAACTCAAAATTCAAAGCAACCAAGCTTAACAGAAAAATCAAGGATCAGCTTAGTTATACATTTCAACGTTTGTTACCGAGAGGATTATCTTCCTCCTCATCGTCATCCATTTACGTCGGTTAAGACAATCCCGGGAGCAATGTCTAATACGCACAATTCTATTATACCTGCGGGAGAGACGGGCTCTTGATGACGGCTTTGTAGCTGATAGCAGTTACTGAACGAAAATACTTCATAAAAAAAGTTGGGTAAAACCTTCTTTGGTGTTTTTTTTTTTCATTTTGTTTGTCGCCAGTCTCACAATTTTTAAACAAGCGAGAGGTATTCTGATTAATGACTCCATAAAAGATACAATACATGCTGCCGTATGCACATGAATAGGTACATATTTAAAGTGAACAAATAAATTGAGCTTTCGAATATGACTGTTTCATATTTTTAAAATAAAACGGAAGCAGACATTTAACACTTTATACGCCATATAATGCTAAAAGAGAATTTATTTTATTCAACAATTTGCCATTTTGAATTCAACCATTCAACTTTCGGATGAATAAAGATCTTGACTAACGGAGCACCAAAATGAATATAATGAATGGCCGCGGATTTTTATATTCATTCCATTGAAACTTAAGTTGATTTATAAATTATAATACCAAGGTTAGGAACCTAATTCATAAAGTGACTGCTAGAGTTTCAAAACTATTCCTTCATTCACTTCTCTAGAAAATGAACTTGATGGTCTCATAACCTCAGAGTAATCCTACAGTATATCATATTATCTTGTTGTGTATGGCCACACAGTTACGTTTCTTTTAATCTTCATTGCGGTAATAAAATCTAATGTAGTTGCATTATGTCGGCCACTGTTTTATACGCTTTCTGTTTTTGGGAAGTAATTTTTTCAAACAGTGACACTTATAATTAAAATAAACATCAATGGCTTTACTACAAAAACTTTTAAACGACTGTTGGACACTTGTGTAAAAAAATGACAGATTATGACGTTGACGTAATGTCCATTTTGTAGCCACACTTTTCTTAGACAAGTGTTAAACAGGTGTTTAAGTTTTTGTAGTAAGGCCACATTAGTTTAAAGTGAATTCCCTGAAATCAAGTAAAATCAACATAAATGTACTTACCTAATAGTTTTATGCAATTCAAAACGTCTGAACCAGTAAAATGTGTGGCAAATAAACACGGTTCTAATCTAATACCAGAGCTTAGTGCAATTTGCAAAATGATTCCTTAGTTACGTAATGGTGGAAATTTCTACTGAACCAGGTGTAAAGTTAGGAAATTGCAGTCAAAGTTGAGAGGTAATATGCAATCTGATAAGTGTTATCGTAATTACTGGCTAGTTGTTATTAATTGTACTACCAGGATTAGCCATAAAAGTTATGAAATATCGATACTATTCTAGCATAACTTTAAACTACTCCATTAAATAAAAGTCGTATAAAAACTACCTATCTTTATTAGTCCTTAAGGACCAGGTATCTTCAGTAACTGGTAATTTATTACAATAATATTGGGTATTAGGAGCAGAAGTCCCTCAATTAGTTAGGCCCAGAACGTTGGTGTAACCTAGCAATTAGATTGGAAGGCCCGGGTTAAGTGTCGACGCTAAGCATATTAGCGATTATCTGGTCCTTTTAGTCACTGGGGGAAATATATTCTCGGATAGTATATAGGTACGTAGATAGATAGCTGGTCCTCTCAACATTGTAAATGGCGGTCACTTAAATGAAAGTTCGTCGTCGGTAGTTTTTCACCGCGACTGCTAGAACTTAATGCCATCCGCCTTAAGGAATTTATACTGAACATAAACTTTGCTTACAATGTTACTTCAATTATTTTGAAGAGTTTATCTCCTTTAAGGATTTATTGTTTTTTATACAGCCGGCTGCTTGTTACTTAAGTGGTTACGAGAACTTAATATGCAGTTCTAGATTGCATTATTACGTTCAAGCATGGAGAGCATAGTTAATTACTTCCTCTTCATATTCTTAGTTATCTCATCATGAGATTTTTGCATAGAAATAAGATATCCAGTACGATATACAAAATAAGTATGTATTGCTTTCTGACACTTTCGCGATAGTTAGACATTTAAATAAAACTAGTTTTACGGATTTTATCGCGGTTTTATTAATATTATTTAAACCGATTTAATTATTTAATGTACGTTTATTATTATATTAATTCTTCTTCATTATACTAGAAGGTTTAGGTTTCGCATCCTTCATAACAGATGATCATGAAATTGCCTCGCCTACCGTGGTAAACTTTGGGCACTTTACCCTCAAGGTCTGGCCGTATTCTACATCAGTTTATGAGTTACCTTCAGGCTATTACCGTTTCTAATTCAGCGTGATAAGCGAAGATATATACCTAAGCCTTCGAAAACTAGAGCGTTTGGTGCGTAAGTACTTAGGCATACAAGTAGTAGGTACTTGTAATCCTCGAATTACAATCTCCCTGATTTGCAAATTTACGAATATATATCTGGATGAGGTTTCTTATATCTAAGTAAATCATTCACGGTCAATTATTTAAATAAGTACCTAAACGCAATTTAACTTCGACTAATCACGATCTTAAAAACGGAAGCGCAATTAATTCCTTATTCAGCATTCAGCAATAAAGGCAGACGAGAAAATAGAGTAGTCTTCTTTTATAGCGTTTTTAAGAGACAGTCTAGGTTTACGCAGTCGCAAATTCGTGCAATTTTCCCGAATGAAAATTGACACACCAACGCTGTTTGTACGTTGTACTGTAGGTATCGATACTATAGGTATTGGTATCGATGTATCGAGAGGGAAATCGCTGTAGCTCGCCAAACTAAATAGCCTACAGGTTACGATCAACATCATTTAGTTCCGAATCGAATGATGCGAATTTAGATTTAGTGCGCTGTGCGACGGTAACGCTGATGACATTATCAATGTGTGTATTACTGTATTAGGTACTAATGGTATTATCTCACACGTTGCTTAGGGTAATAGAACGTGACTGTGGGTGAGTTTATCAAGCATGTTAGATGGTGATTAGTAATGGTGAAGGAAAAAAAATGTACAATTTACCCACTATATAAAAGCTAAATGTTAAGCGATAAATAAATCTTTATTTGCAAAGCGACTAAGAGAGGGAGGAATCGAGCACAATCCGCCCTTCGAACACAATTAAATATAAACCCACTTGTTTGTCAACACAAAATATTGTAATTTAATAATTGTAATAAAGCCAGTCTGTTCAAAATTGAATGAATAAATCAATATTTATTTGTTACCAGAATCAACAGTTCGTTGTATTTTCCTATAAGTACATATTTTCACGTCGTTGTATTCTGTTTTCTTTTCCATAATATAACTTTCATAAATCAGCCCTAGGTACAGTACCTACACAAGGTCTATGAAAACCGCCACTGAAGTGTGCAATATCGCTCCATCCTCAGCTTGACGCATATAAAGAACATAATACCTACCTATACTCTACAACAACCGGTATTAGCATTTGAACAAAGTATTGGGGTGTGTGATTTTCCCCGTATACACGGATCAAAGGAGTCAACTGTCTTCGGATTTCTCTTTTCCTTCGAATGTTATGTATTTTATAGACGCTGTATTTTTGCTGTCTATGACCTAGATTTTAAAGTGCTTGTTTTATGCTAGGTATAAGATAGAATATTTTAAAATAGACAACAGAAACTTGAGAGATTTCAACCGAGGAGGCCAGTGCTGCCGCTCATTTTCTCTATTTATGTGTGCGTCAAATGTTTGTAAATTTTGTCGTGTGCGGAACGATGTGATTGAAAATGCATGAGTGAGTAATCACTGTTTATTGCATTGCCTTACCCCGAAAACAGAACACTTTATTTATTTTACGAGTAAACACCCTAAATAACAGTTTGACTATAACAGAAGTGACTCGTAATTTTTTACCTGAATTACTTGAAGTTCCTCTCAGTAAATCAGAAAAAGTCTGAGCAATAACTCAAACTTCTCAATAACGAAGGTCATTCATTCTTGAGTAAATATTTTCCTAAATTGACAATAGGCGGAACTTGGCCTTTCATTGGCTTGGCGATGAAGACTAGACATGTTCTAATTAACGGCATCAGTTTGAAAGAGATCACATGTCCGTAATCTGTTTACCTATTGGCAAAATAGTTTACCGATATTTATTTGTGGCGTAGAGCATTTTGCAACTACTTAGGTATAAATTGATTGAACAAGAAAATAGAAATTATTGCGTGGTATAAATTTAATTAAAGTAAAGCCACTTTAAAACGTGCCTACTTTAAACTAATTTCTCCGATCACAAACAAAACCTGGCGTTTTAATAATTAATTTTGCAAAAGCCCAAAATAATCAACTCATTACGCGGACGGTACGTCATTTCTGTAAACGTCGGCAACTTTCCTTTCTTAATAACTTCTCAGCTTTATTAAGTGGCACGTACCTATTGAATGAATGATTGATCGATGTTTTGAAGTTGATAAAGATGCCCGCCTGCCAATATCCTAATAGATTTAATGTAGCGCAACAAATATTATCTAATGTTGCCCATTTTGTGGGCGTTTGGAGTTTAAGTTTGGTATTATCCTTCTATTTTCTCTATTCATTTTAAGATACAAAAGCGTTTACATTAAAGCTGAGTGGTTTTAAACTTGATAATATAATTATTTGGGTATTCTATTTTTGTTCAAGTACGAACGTCTAGGGAAGTTGTAACTAAAGAACAAAATTGCTTACGGTTTTAACGTTATTGCTGTAAATTAAGATTCCTAGGGAACCAAAACAAAAATTAGCATTAGTTTGGGTATTATTAAAAATATGAAATTTTATGAAAAACGTGGATTATTTCAGCAGTTCGTCATTAGCATATCACTCGCAGTTCTGCGAGTAAAGTGTCAAGCTTCATTAGTGCACCTTTTCGCAATAAGCGTGGGCATAAGTTGGTGTTCATTTAAATATAGCTGAAGTACCTTCCAATTAGTGTCACGAACCATGCATATAATGCATAATTATTGCTCTAATAGTATGATGACTGATTTACTCTCAAACATCTAAGATATTTATTTACAGACTTCGAAATATGACTGGTGATGGATTTAAAATTGTGAGTAAGACATGAATGGCTTTGGTGAATCATTTTGTATTTCCGTATTTTACATTTTAGGTCACAAGGTGCGTATTATTCATTTTAATACTTGAAACAATTCAAATATTCGACTAGAAAATTGCCAAATAAATTGTCCTAGAACTATCTTCTAGATTAATAAATTGTTTTCCCGAATTTACGCTTCAGCGTCCAGTCTGATGAAATATTTAGAAGTTCTCGGCTTACAGAGAGTGAACGGTTCCTTTTTGAACGAACATGCAATCAATTTATTCAATCCAGTTCGATTTTCCAGCTGTCCTGCATATTCGAATAGCATCAAAAAAGTTGTTGTCTTTTTTATCTTTGTTACATTTTAATAATGTTTGACAAAACTCTGAGATATAAAAATCTAACAATAACATCTAATAGGTAAATTAGACTAAGTAGGTTGGAGTATTCTTTAATGCTTTCGTTATTACAAATAAGCACGCTTAGGTGAATATAGTGCCGCCTAGATAAACTGTAAATATCTCGCAGAGAATTTATCTTATACAGTAAATTTTGCTTACCTTAAAGAGTATCCCCACGACGCTCGCTCCAAAAATGTGCACCAAGTTCTTAAGTATAATTGTCTGCGTCTTAAGCACGGACATTATTCACGCTGCATTCCAAAGTAGCGGAGATAAAGCGGTTTAATACTAGCTTATTTTACTCTAGCATACTCAAAAACAGCTGATTGTAAAAATGGAGTGGGTGCCCTCCGAACGTAAAGTTTCACCGTCTCAAGGTGACCACTTGTAGAACTTTTGAATAGCAGTATTAGGGCGCAGCACGACTTTCCCGTTTCTGCGGGATCACGGTCGACAGTGTCGAAAGGCTTTTGTGTTCTATGTTGGTGTGCTCGAGTATACACGTGTGGCTTGCTTGATAATTTCAAGCATTCATGCAGCACCGCGTTGCGTGAAGTAATTACCGCCCGCCCAACCGGTAAGCGTTCTTTATTTGTTTTCCATTTACGAAAAGGTCTAGCGCAGCGTTCACCAAAAAAAAGGTTTCTTCAAAGAACAAAAACCAAGTAATAAGCGCTAATGTGAGGCAATGTATCATCATCATCATCATCATCATCAGCCTATCGCAGTCCACTGCTGGACATAGGCCTCTATATGTTTACCAGAAATTATGGAATGTTTAGATTCAAAGATTAAAGAAGGTGGTTATTCTCAAATGGTAGGTAGTATTTCATATATTTTATTGGTTCTGAAGTAGGTTAATATTCTGAAAGGTGTAATGATGATCGTATAGGCAACTTGTTATTGGTT
The DNA here is from genome assembly GCF_030705265.1 of Helicoverpa armigera. NCBI lineage: Eukaryota > Metazoa > Arthropoda > Insecta > Lepidoptera > Noctuidae > Helicoverpa > Helicoverpa armigera. The sequence continues at coordinate 5,556,357 of NC_087123.1, read as the reverse complement.
GAAGCCGTGTTATTTTTGCTACGTTTGTTATTTTTCCGTCCAGTTATTGATCCAACGCGTCGATTTGAACGCCTAAAAATTCTTGTACATGTTGACGTGAATCATAAACAAAGGAAAATATGATTCATAGAAGGTAGAATTTAAGTTGTTTACAGTATCGCGGCGGAAATAGTCGTTCAAGAAAATGGGTTTTATAAACTAAAGCTTACAATGGTTTATGACAGATTAAGATCGTTATCTTTACAAAAGAGGCGGATTATGAAAAATGGGAAATATAAAAATAACTAATAGGATGAAAAACAAATTATTTACACTTCCGAGTGAGAAGGTAAAGAGGGTGTTTGTATTTGATGCTGGAGATTATCTGGGCGCCGGCGCGCTCGAGACGTGCCTCAGATGAAACAATTATGTAAATATCTACTCACTAATTGCTCCACCATTCTACTTCATCCGTGATGAGTGCCAGCAAAAATTTATCTTCCCAAAAAAATGTGCACGATTACTAAGAGTATTTAATTTCCATTACTATGCTAATGAAACTCTGTGGAAAAATTATAATTTTGTGAAGGAAAATTACTAAGGTTGTTTTTATGCTCTTTTTTATTGAAGATCACAAGCCTCTAGAAGTTATTAAATTATTTTTATTAAAGGACCGTAGCTATTGTTGAATTTCATTGAACTATGGTGGTTAGATATAAGGCTTAGGTACGTACGTGAAGGCCTACCTGTGTGTCCTGATACTGGGAAACTTAATCCTTCTGTCAAACGCAGTGATCTCTCTCATCCAGGATGATAATCGGGGAAGACATGCATACAACCTTATTACTAACCAAAAATTATGCTATAGTAAGTTTCAGCCCATGTATTCGGCATTACAGGACTGCTTAATAAACAAACATGCAATCATATTTTTACCCGACTGCCAAAGAAGGAGGGTAATGTTTTTCGAGTGTATGTAAGTATGTAAGTATGTATGTATGTCTGTTCCTTTGTGACCTCCTGTAGCCTAAACGGCTTGATGGATTTTGATGTATGAGGTATCGTTAGATTTGTCTTGATTACGGGAGTGTCATAGGATACATTTTATCCTAAAAGTCCCACGGGATATTTTTTCTAAATTTCCCTTTAAAAAAATATGTATGCGGTATCATTAGATTCATTTCAATCACGGGAGTAATTAATATAGGATACGTTTTTTCTCAAAATTCCCACGGGAACATGTTAATCCTGCGTTAACGCAAAGCAACTCATGCGTTAGCAAGCAAAAAGCGATTCTTTTGGCGATACAATCACGTCGTCTTGATCAAATGCATGAACGTCGTCTTGATCGTCTTGAACGTCGCATTGGCGGTAAATTTATGTTGCGGAGTAACATCACTCGTAATCTAAATCCAAATGTCGTCGAAATAATTTAAAATGGTACTTACATATACATAGTCTTCTACATCTACAACATTTTCGTTAAATAAAAACAGCTAAAAGGTTATAAATAAAAGAATTATTATTAAAAAAACAAAATACCCGACTGCACACTAAAAAAAGAGTAAAACAAGCCCCACAATAATATTGATCAATACAACTTTACTGAATATAATTTATAAATATTGATGGAAAGCATCGCAGGCGGGGACCACCTTGACCGCCACCAACGAAAATTCTGCTAAATGGTGCACAACCGAAATGACTATAAATAAGCCTCTGTTGGTCTGGAAATGACTATAAATAAGCCTGCGATGCTTTCCATCAATATTTATAAGTTATATTCAGTAAAGTTGTATTGATCAATATTATTGTGGGGCTTGTTTTACTCTTTTTTTAGTGTGCAGTCGGGTATTTTGTTTTTTTTGCATGTATAATGTGAGTATGGATTGCTGCGATTTATTCCAGTTATGTTAATGAATTCGAGAGCTGAACGAAAAACGAATATTTTAATTTATTTCTGGAATTATTTTATTTATTTATAAAAATGTAAAAGTGAATTCATTTAGTTACTTTTTTTCACTTCGAAACTAGCAGATACATTTTTTAAGCTTATGTACTTCACTAACCACGGAATATTTTAGTCTTTGGAATCCGTATGTTTACCTTTATGGTGGACAATAGAGCCTTACGTAGGTACTAAAATTTTATCGAGTGTAAGCTACCCTAATACATTGGTGGTGACGTCAGGACATTTTAATGGAAACCTATTTGTAAGTATTACCAACGATTAAGTTAACTCGTCTATTAAATGCGACGCACAGTGTTCTATTCAAACAAATTACCAGGAAATATAATTTGTTTGCCTGCTGTGTTGTGCGGTTATGGTCACATCATTTGGTTAAGTGATACAAATGTTCCATAAATAGTTCGTCCTATAAATAAATTGATTATACACTTACTTCATTGGACAGTGACATAAATTATTGAAACTTTTTAACTTTCATTTTAATGTCATTTTTTACGAGAAATCTGCCACCAAATTGAAGATTTTATATTGTAAACAATCTAGTATCCACTCTAGCATAAAGGTCATTTAAGTAACAAACTTGACTTGAAGATAAGAAAGTAAATATTCTTTACGTAAAAAATATAAAACTAAATTGCAAATTACCCTCCGTCATCACTCGGGGAAAATATGATGTTGCAAAGGGCAAAATTGAAAATGATAGGCAATTTACCTTTCTTTCATGCTGGCCATAAGTGAAGAAATTCCTGAAAGTGAATTCTTGGGATTGGAACAGTGGGGTTTCCCAACACGTCACGTAAACAATTCTAAGAAATTCGATAATGTTATTTTGTCCATGTAGCTAGTGGCGTAAGGAACACTGTGCGACGTCGCCGCGCCGTCGTCCACCAACGAAGTTACCCTTCATTACCCTTGATGGAAACCATTAAATAATAAAACTCTATGTGATTTTCTTTATTGGGGCATGGTAATCAAGCCCATACCAGTTACGCCTTGTCTGAAAGTATTTTAGAATCATAAGCCACCGCTACAAAGGAATTAACATAATACGGATTCATTAAAATAAATTTGGGATGGGACGAGGGACCCAATTGGGAAAGTTTTTCCCAATTCTTTGGAAAAATTTCATGTAATATTACAGCAAATGTTACTACGTGTTATTTCTATTTGTATTTTTATACTTTTGACGATTGTAGGTAATGTTTTTCTTATCTACGGTACACATGGTTTAGGTATTGAAGCCGCGACATCAACGTTACTTGGTTGCTCATTGTTAGAATGTGAGTCGCTGTCAAGAGCATTTCAGGTAGGCGGTGAATTTAATCTACCAATCGATCGCTGCGTGTCAATTCATGTGGTGAATGACTGACACGCCACCAACGCTAGTCTTCCCCTGCCAAGTACTACCCTTACTATTTATAGTGTTTGAACTCTAGATTGTAAGAGCTTTATTGTGTTGCGAGTATAAAATGTTCAAAGTATGTCTCAAAGGCCACGTGAAACAAAGGCGTCTAAGAGAGTAAAAGTTCAAAATAAGAAAAAATACGTTCCTTTCTTGCTTCGAACCAGTCAGGAAAATAGAGGAAAATAGAGTTAGATTATTGTGAGTTATATTAAAAGTACATTCCTAGTTTTATACGAGGCAACTTTTGAGGAAAGTAAATAGTTATAATTTGCATCAAACAATTATTTCTATTTGTTTTCAAAGTGCACAAAAGCGCAGTGATTCAAAATCTCGACTTCCCTACATTGAAGGTTGAACACGCGATATCATAAAAGTTTATTTCGAAACGATATTCCTTGTTAACTGAGCGGAAATATTAAACAGTTTTATTCAATTTAATTATCAGGGCGGTTTAAAACGGTGGTACTTTAATCACTTAATAGGCTTCAATGTACTTGGAATACGTACCGTTCAATATGTTGGCATGTTTTATTAATGGAAGCAATGTTACAGCGTTACTTTGTTATACACCTTTGTAGAGAAACTCTTTTGTCATTTTCGTCTGTATTGAACTCAGGACTATTATGTAAAAGGATGTAATGTCATATTTTTATTTTTATCCTATCGCTGAGTAATGAATAAACTCTATAAGAATAAGAATTCTCAATGAGAGCCACAAAGTATCACCGATATTTTTTAGATTTTAGCACTATAGTGATTCACCATCCAGGTTAAGCCGGTCATTGAAAACCCCAGAATAAAATATGGAGATGTAAACTTTATTGCTAATTAGCTCCTCAGATACGTTCGTACAACTTTACAGCCACAGCTGTTTTATTTATTCTGTAAAAGTTTACGTTGCTTTCCGAACAAAAGTCACGCTCGCACGTAAATATTATTATAAGGTAATTCGCGCCTCATTTGTTTAGAACTTATTTTAAATCCGTTGAGTCATTTCGTAAAGTTCTGATGCAGTAATTTTATCAAAGGAGTTGTATGCATTTTATTATAGAACGAATTGTGCTGAAATTGTTTTGATCTTTTAGCAACATTTATTTTGCTACGCGGTTCTTGTGAAGTGTAAACGCTGTTTGTGGATTCAGTGCAAGTACGGTTTCAGCGAGATTGTTTAGTACGATTCATTTTACCGAAATTGTTTTCAGTTCGCTGTTTCGGAAAAATATAAAATTTTAACTGTATTTTTGTTGTATCTATATATCAAAAAGGCATACTTTTTTTCGAGCCGTATGCGAACTGGCATGTTTATTATTTGAAACTCAATCATTTATTCGCAATTTTAAACCAAAGGTACGAACGGTAGAATATCGATCGCGGTGGGTCAGACCTATTTATGAATGAGTATTAATTTTAATGCCTACAATCGTACATATAAAAACAATGTCGGTAATTTCAATGCATGTGCGAAACGTGCATCGATTACTTCGTGTCTATAATAACATCAAGGGCTCAAAGCCTGGGTATTCTATCCATGTTCTTATCATATTTTTTTGTTGTAGAGTAACATGACTCGTGAAAGTATTGAGCTACAAGACAATCAAAATTTTTCTTGAGCCGTCTCTCTCATAATCTAGCCATAATTTTCTTGTTTACACAACTTTTTTAAAATTATTTTTACGAGTTTACAGCGAAGTACACTAAGCAAGTTTATGTATATTTATAAAGGGCAACACACGTAAAAAAGTCGTGGTGGCCTAGTGGGCAAAGAACCAACCTCTCGAGTATGAGGGCGCGGGTTCGATTCCAGGTCAGGCAAGTACCAATGCAACTTTTCTAAGTTTGTATGTACTTTCTAAGTATATCTTAGACACCAATGACTGTGTTTCGGATGGCACGTTAAACTGTAGGTCCCGGCTGTCATTGAACATCCTTGGCAGTCGTTACGGGTAGTCAGAAGCCAGTAAGTCTGACACCAGTCTAACCAAGGGGTATCGGGTTGCCCGGGTAACTGGGTTGAGGAGGTCAGATAGGCAGTCGCTTCTTGTAAAGCACTGGTACTCAGCTGAATCCGGTTAGACTGGAAGCCGACCCCAACATAGTTTGGGAAAAAGCTCGGAGGATGATGATAAAGGGCAACACTCACCCGTCACGGCTATAAAATATTTATTTTTATAAAGAGACGTGCAGTTTTTTTATGATATAAAATTAAATTGCTTTAATTTATAGTGACATAAAACTTGTAAAGAATGTGGCGTCTGAATTCCTTCAATTTGTCACCTGACCACGCTTTATTAGTTCAAACTAAACATAACTACGACCTTTGTAGAGCAAAACTAAAATATAACGGCAATATATAAAACGTCGTGTCCAACAAGTATTTATTCGCCGCAGATATATGTTATGATAGTGATAAATTGACTAGATCCGCTCCACAGGTGAATAAAAACCCGGGCCGAGTCTAACGAATTATAAGCATCCAACTGACATCGGCAAAGAAATTCTATCCGCCTATTTATATCCCATTTTCAACGTCTAACCCTCCAAATACTGATCTTTTGGGATCTCCTTTATTCTGATGAATATTTCATTACTTCAGTTGAAACAAAACTAATCAAACTATAAACAAGTAAATGTCAAAGTTTGTTTACCTATTCTGTCAGCTGAGCTAGTCTAAGAATTATGAAAATAAAAAATATTATTCTGTTGTTGATAGCCTAGGTTCTGAAATAAACAAGGCTGAATAAATTAGGTACAGAAGAACAAGATAATCAAATTATGGATCGCAAGTTTTTCATAGAAAATATTATTTTTGTACAATATCAATATTAGTTACTCTGTAATAAAGCAAGATCTTGAAGAGTTTACCTACTTGTATCAACATCGGACCAGAGCTGTTTATTAAAAAGTTATGCGAATAACATTTAGATATTTTTACCTCTTCCTTCGCTTCTGATCATATTCACACAAAACTTATAGGTATCAAGGTATGTGTTGCATCTCACCGTACCTTCATAGAAAATTTCGAATAAACCATTAGATAGACAGGGTATTGCTTCCTGACTACTCTAATTATCCTTAAATCTTCAATTCAAATTCTATTTAAAGCTTACTATTTTCTTAGTACAGTATACCGAAGCGCTCAATTGCTGTCGTGACACAAACAGATCGCCGCGTTGACGGCATTACGGCTGTTAATAAACGCAATTGATATGTCTGTCCAATAAGAAAACACAACGGACATTAGACCGAGCCTGAATACATGATACTAATTGTGTTGTCAATTTGCCGCGAGCCAAGAACATTAATTCATTTGTATATTAATAGTGACACATTTAATATGACTTTTAAAATATTGAGATTTTTGTTTTTGTTATATTCTAGCTTTCGCCAATTTTCACCCGCGTTGCGTGGGAACTAGTACATGCACTCAGATAAAATCAATAAATTAGTCACACTGAAATATTTTTTCATATCGATCCATTAGTTCTTGAGATTAGCGCTTTCAAACAAACATTTCGGGTTTATAATATTACTATAAATCAATCAAGCGGGAAGCAAGATGGACACAATTACATGAAATACCTATTAGTATGAATGGTAGTTATTGGAAGATCCCGCATTTTTAACAGTTCCTTATCAAGAATTTATTTATTTTCGTACGCTTTGTGGTGTCTTCAATTATTGTCAAAGGCATTTTACTTACCGTGGTATTAGTAATCAGGTCAATAGCTGGGCTACACCACAAAGTCAAATTACATTTATTAGTCTCAGATCACAGTAGGTAGGTATTTTATAATTTGTTTGTTTTTCAGCGTCCTGGGAATTGAGAATTCTTTACTTTTCATACTGTACAAACTTTCGAAATTCTATACAAAATGAACCATTACCTGACCATTTATAAACTATGTATGTTGAAATAAAACATCTTCAATAGTCTTTAAGAAAAACGTAGTTAGGGGTGTTTGCTACTTTATTTCTGTAAATTAATTGGTAATTATCTGGACGATCAATATCCCTAATATTTTCCACTGAAAATACAAGCGGAGAGCCGTAAAACTAAAATACGCAGCGACTCAAACGCAAATTAATATAAACGAGCGCACATTATATCTCGTAAGATGATTAAGTATTTCATTTATTACTTATAATTTAATGAGTATTCTAAATAATAGTAATTAATGTCGGTGATATATAGGTTATGCAGGGCTATTTATAAGTCACCCTCTCACTTCCCGAGTGATATAAAAGGGAGTGAGGGTTTCAATAAAGTGGGTGGACCAGCCACCAGTCGATATTCATGTTTTTATTGTGATCACGAGTTTGTCAAACGTAAAGATTCTTTAGCGACAAAAAACGCAAATTCGAAGTTCTGTAAAATTAAAGTATGCAAATAAGGTTTTACGGAATTGTTTGAAATAGTTACCACAGCCCTGGTTGACAAAGGGCTCCCGAATTTACAAAGGTGGAGAACTGGAGATATTTTTATTAATATTGATATATGTTCTAGAAGTTTTGATTACTTATTGCAAAATCTCAAAAACTTAAACAAAGAAAACGTCAATCACGGACGTTCCACGAGACACTGCTAAGTCACTTGGACTGTACGAGAACCCAAAGCTAAAACATAGATCTACAATTTGAACTGTAACTTGTAATAACTTGTCATTATTCAATAATTACATTGACTCAATAAGTGTAATCTGTCATTTACTTTGATATAAACCACTCAAAATTCATAAGGACCAATCTATTGACCTAGGCCTTCAAATAGAGCTATAAAAATGGATCATGATATTTTATTTCAGGCATTACTTCGCGGTTGAAAGCAGCCAGCAATACCTATCTTTATCGGTCCTGAAACATTTCTATTGGAATAAATTGGCTATCGAGATTCGTTGAAAATATGACGTCATGCTGGATTTATTCGCCATCGTAATTATCCGGTTTTCAGTCCCGTCAAGACAGGTCGTGTTCAAGCACCTTGTGTTCACGTTTAAGCGAGTTGATACGAGTGCTCTCAGTAACATGGCACATGTAATATGTAGGATGTAAATGTAGGTCCGTAGATTGTATTAGATTATTAATATTTAAATAATATTGTTATTTATTCATATCGCATTGTTGCCTGTTATGCAAGTATGCGATAACGTACATTAATGCGAACGCTGCTCGCTTGTCTTGTTATCTTATGCTCAGATTGTCATTTGTTTTCATTATCTTGCACACTACCGCGTATATTGTAGCCCTTGTTTACTATAATAAAGTGCGCTATAAAGGAAACGGCTCGTTGTTTACATGATGATTAGATTATGTTATGAGATATAGACTTTAGCTATGCCAAGATGCACTCTTAATCTGTTTATATATAAACTATAGTTAATGTTTATAGGCCTCTTTTCGTATGAAAGAGCATTCCTCGCGGAAGACACACAGTGAAATCAGGTCAGCTGATATGTTTAAGTCTGTCTAAAAGGAACCAAGTACTTTACTGTCAACCTTGTTTATAGTTTAGTTAGGATGTGAAGATGAGCTTGATTTGAAAACCCTACTTACTATGTACTTTACATTTTTTTAAATGAAACTAGTTTTGAAATAGTTCTTGTATTCCCGTAAAGAACAAATACATATCTAGTAAGAGAAGAAAGACAATTTTACGGTCCTGGACACATTGCTATTTCATTATGTTTCTCTCACGGTTCCCGGTATTTAGTCGGGAATTCCTGTACAGTTCATTGTCAAATGGTTTCCCGGTATGTTACGCAGGTACGAGTAAATCGAGTTTTGCATTCATTCCACGATAATAAGTAAGTTACAAACGATAAGCCCTTTAATTAGCTCAATGGAAACTGTTTCATTAACTCTCTGCAAAGTATAATTAATTATTATTGTTTTATTAAAGTTGGTACCGATCATTTGACCTGCTTTAACCTTTATAAACTATAAAACATAAAACTGGAAGCAGAAAGGTGGTTTTGACATAAAGTATTAATATTCAGTTATCTTGGTTGCAGTAAATGACATTTCGTAATATCCAATTATTATTATGTTTGAGACAGCCGAATTTGTATGCGGTATTCATTCTCCTAACATTTTTCGCCCCTAGACGATTCAAAAACCGTGATTATTATTGGCAATCGGATTACCTAACTTTTTCTCTTCTTGTTATTGAAAAGAGATGTCAAGTCTTACACCTTATACCTCAGCGTGCGGCATAAACTTCAGTATTTTTTCAGTACCAACGCAAGAAACTTGAAAATAAGTTATTATCTTCTGAGCTTCGTAAAAGGCTTCGTAGCGTACACGAGTAAAATGGTTTTCTGTGTGAAAACTTTTGATGGAAAACGAATGCCAAAGTTTTGGCTAGTTAAAAATCAATACATTCGAAACCAACTTAGGCTTCTTCCGTTTTTTCTGTGGTTTGCAAATTTTAGATTTTAGCAAGAACAAGTTTTGGGTTCGCACTGAAGTACCTAAGTTTGTAATTGTTGCCTGATTAAACGAAACGCTGCCCCGGGGATCTCAAAACTTTAATATTGTTGTAGCAATATATCTAATGGACTCTTAGCAAGATATAACAGATTTATAAGAAAAACATTTTATATTATCGCCTTATATTATACCTATTAATAGTATGATAGTCAATTTTTCCAGTAAATAACATCCGTTTCAAATATTCATTAATTATTCGGGCACAACTTACCCGCTCTCACATATCCTTAGGGACGCAAAATGTAGCTACCAAGCGTCACAGTTCCTTGTAACACTGCATCAGAGAAACGAAGATATATTTAAAAGTTTGACAAGCTTAAGGAATTTAGGGGAATACTTACATTGTAGTTTTGTAAGGCTCTTAAAAGCATTTAGATGTAACACGTGAGAGCTACTTTGGTCTTAGTATAGTAATAAAACGGTAAAAGTAAAACGTACTATGTTATAGTTAACAGTATTCTAGTGAGGTATAATAAAAATTTAGATGATCGTAGGTTAACGTTTTCTTAGCACATTGTGGCTTGATTTGGTTTTGAAATACTTTTTAGCTTATGAAAGCTTTTGGGTATTACTGCGAAACTCAACAATAATTAATCCATCAATTAACGATTTTGTATCTTGTAATTAACAATCAAGCAAATCACACACAAACTCAAAACCACAAAGTATCTGAAGAATAGACAAATAGTTTTTGTTATTCTTCTGTTGAAATTAAACTCATAAAATGATTGCTTATCAACAGCACTACTATGCTTTTACAAATACCGTTTTCCGCAAAACAACGTAACTGGCAGTTTCTTTAATGAGATTTCGACGCTTTGGAAAACAAAAGAATAATAAACGCCTTCTTTGATTCGGCTTATTTTGTTTGGCGTTAGCTTCCGAAACTGCTACAATATTTCCTCCCTTGTGAAGGAAGTATGACTGCCAACGTACCATTCGAAATGTTACTCGATTGCCAAACGAGTGATGAAATTTCGTGAAACACTCCGAGCGGCGTATTTCGTATTTCGATTTGGACAATCCGAAAATGGAATAAAAATAAATTCTGCAAATAACTTTGAGAATGAACTCTTCACTTAAATTGAAACGTTTCAGAGGATATCTATTCAAAGGGATTTACGATAATAGAAAACACAATGTTTTTGTTATTTTAAATCCTGAATGATACTGAACAGTTTTTTGAGTGTAATTCATTATGAGGGTTTTGAATGTTTAATGATGTTTTTATGAACCTTTGTTTCTTTATTAGCTCAGTTAACACTTTGTTGCTAACAGAAGTTACTATCTCATATATTCCGTAGTAGGTATACGTTACTATAGACAGAAAACCACAGATTTAGGTACTTACGTAGAAGTACCTACGTATGTGTAGTTCTTACATAATATGTGGACTCAAATCCCTAAATCCTCATTTGTTTCCTAATTACACACATGACATGCTAATAGGTATTATCCATTCGTTCCACGGAACTAACACTGTTGAAGCCCCGATTACAATACTAATAATATAATACAATTTATTAGGAGTATTGAACGCTACTCCGAGCCCAGGGCAGGACGCTCAAAGGGCCGCACTATGCCAACATATCGGAAATTTTATGGGCATGCATGTAACAGGAAATTTAATATCTTTTGCTTTTAGTACGAGCCTCGGGAAGTTTACGTCATCGGTAGGAAAAGATAGCATACTTTGTAGGTATCAGAGATTGTATAAAATATATGGCTTTTGCTTTATTAGTTCGAAAACATGTATGAGTAAATATGAAACGAATGTTGAAAAAATCCGGCAGTACAGATTCGGCAGTTTTCTGAATTTGCATGTATTCATACTGTTCTGAAATGAAAGCTTTAATAAAAAGTTCTGAATACAAAAATATTAACTATTTTCATTAATTCTTATCCATTTTTCAACACGAGAGTATCGATTCATGACAAATAGTTAATTTGGTACAATAAGTAAGCTATTACTATATTTGATTTGATTAATAAATAACTAGTCACAACTGGTCACAGCACGCACGGCACGCAATCAGGTATCGTACCAACATTTGTCTGTTAGCGTAAACATTAACAAAATTATGTATATAGAAATTTTATTACCGACAACCACCCGTTATTTTGGCGTGACCATAACAATAATATACGATGATATAAAACTGTGACGCATGTACAGGAATATGTCCCAGATTTTTTTTATAAAAGTACAGTCAACAGCATTTGAGACAGTGTATCTAAAAAGTATCCTACACAAATGTCTATTGTAATTGCAAACCATGAAGTTTTATGGCATAGTTAAGTTAATGGTAAGGCTAGGGTACCCAATTAGTTTCTTAGAAACATTTTCCTGTATTCTTATAGTATAAGAATTTCATATTGTCACTTTATCTGGTATTTTTTTTTTTATTAGAGGGTCCAAAACTATTACGTCGTAATAAAAACTTAAAAAATATTTCTAGGCACAGTATGGTGATCTTCACACTGCCCCGCATCACGCTGCATCTTGCGTGTCGACGCACCTACGCGCGTTCCTGCGGGAGTGCAGATCTGCATCATCGTGCGGGTTTTTCGCGCACTCACGCGCGTAGGTGCGTTTAGTAGATTAACGCACGGCGGCTTCCATTTTCAAATATACACGTCACGCCCATTCAAAATCACGCGCGGCATTGCGGGATCAGTGTGCCATACCTTGCGTCTCGCCCCGCACCTACGCGCGGGGGTGCGTGTTTCTCCGCATGTATGTGCGTGATCCGCATGAACGCGCGTGGATGCATTTTCAGTGTGTTGGACTATGCGTGTTTTCCATACAAACGGAGATATTTCCATACAACGGGAAAAAACGCATCCACGCACTACGCTGCATCATGCGGGGCAGTGTGATAATCGCCTATGACCGCCTGCTAATTTCTATTCTTTTTTCTGGTCGGTTGACTGTACCAGCTTGTGAAACGCGAACATGTGTCTATAATATACCTACGCCAATTACTGTATAATAATTTGTAGTATTTATACGTAATTGTGGTTCTGTTGTGTCAGGAATTAGATTAACAAAGCGTGGGTGCCAAATGACATTTTGTATTTTTTCTACGACCGTGTGTTCTTTTGAATATAACATGACAAAAGTAATCAAATTATATACAGTGTTAGTAAAATAGTGCTGTAAATATATCATCGATAGATGTCGCTGTAAAATTTAAAAGTGTATTTTGCACTTGATCTTGTAGTTAATCTGAAGTTTGTGTAGTTATTACGAATGTAACGACAAAAGTTTTGTAAACTCTTTAACTAATATCTACAATAAAATCTTCAAAATTGTTTGGAACTAGCAACTCTACTACCATATAAAATAGCTGATTCAGTATTGGTAGATATAATGACTGTGTGTGATGCGATCAATCACTGTTTTAACCCAGAACTAATCATAAACAATTCAAAGCTTACACGGTACTATAAATGTTTAAAATAATCATTCCGGAAACAGTAGTTAACATCCGTTCTTCCGGGATATATTTTCTTTTCTATGCAAATAAATGTGACTATGTACCAATAAATGCATACATAAAAACCTAAAGCATATAAATACTTAAAGTATGAGAATGGCATAAATATAATAGTTCAGTTTATATTCCAGTTGGAGACAGTCAGTCTTTTAACGACTGCCGAAGATTCAGTCATATTTAGCAACACATGTCTATAAACAATAAATTATCTCTCCGACTTCAAATAGGTATTAACTAAAGTTCTAGAACGTCTTTTGAAGTTACTATAACTGACAGGTATATCGTTAGTATACAAAAGACTTATTTACTGTCAAAATTACAATAATCATGAGTTTGTCAGCAGCTCATGAGTCACTGTTCAAGACGTTTTCACGGCAAACGTTTATGCACGGTCACTTGGCAAATGTCCGTCATTCTAATCTTAATTATTAAACTAGCTATTGATTTATAACAATGCCTATTGTGTTGTCGTATATTATCCATTACTAACCAGCTTACTGTACAACGGATTAGTCGAAGATAAATGGCAATATGATACAAAATTAATCTACTGTAAATTAAGTGTATAGAAGTTGTTATTTGTTTGACGGCAGATGATTGACGATGTTTCCTATGGAGTATTTATCTTCGGACTAAACTGGGAGCGAAGAAAAATGTACATTGTGTCTGTTTTATATCTTGCACGGTTGAGAAATGATTGTTGCAGGGTCAGTAGACAACGGCCTGGCAATATGTTAAGTCCCTAACTCCAAGTCAAAGCGGTTATTAGGAATACTCGTGGAAAACGTGTATGCCTATTATTTCTAAGAGCTGGTAGTAACAAGGTCGTCAGTTTTTCTCGACAGTATGTCGACTCATAATCGTAAAAGGCTTGATGATCCATTTATATGTTAGTACATTCCTTTTCTTCGTTACCGCCACCACTTTCCGAGATATCACGCTGGGAAACAAATATAAAATGCTCATGTAGACGCTGTTATATCGATTTTATTACACCTACATTCCTAATAACGAAGAAAACGTAATGATCAGCCATTTTCAGTGACGCACTTCCGAATACATTTCGTGGTACATAATCGAAAATTCTTTGTCGCTAAAATTAATATGCTCACGTGCTACTCATAAAAGACTGGAATAATATTATAAAAAATATTTTGGCATCGACCTCTGGGAAAATTTTAGATAGTTTGTGGTGGCATTCAGTCTTTTTTTATATTTAAGAGCATCAACGATATTTTATGAATGAGTCTGTTATTATATCATATTAAACTTTGAGCTCCTTTAAACTTAAGTACCCAAGTAATAAACTTTAATAATTTGTTTAACAAAATAATTAAAAGAAGATTAATTCATGATGTTAGTTTAAATCAACCAAAATTATTATCTTGTCGAATTTTATGTCTAATTTTATGCGCAAATGATTTTGGCTATTTTCCAGCAAAACTTCTGCATTTTTATTTTGGGGTCAATGTACGGTTTTCCATAAAAAGGATTTTATCAGCTCATTTAGCGCTCCATACTATTCCATTGATTATGTAGGTGTAGGGTAGAATCCGTTAGGGTTAAATACAATCCTCCAACTAAACGAATCAGTTGCATAAGATTGGTTTTGTTAACTATTTTTTTCTTGAATAAATACTATTTTTCATCCGCGATCTACAGCGCCATCTCTGTGCAGCCCCTGAAACTACACAGACTGGGTGGCGCTGTAAATTTCATGTTTTCACTTGGTCTCTGAATGGGGTTCGTTGGAAGCTGAGCATTTCAATAGTTCGCGAAGTTGACCACAGATGTCGCTTTACAAGAAGGTTTCGAGTTTTCCCATTGGCGCTGTGAGCAAGAGCTTTACTGAAAATCTCTTCATTACTGTTTATTTTTTTTATTTTGAAAAGATATATTTCTACCGTGTTATGATTTCTTTCAATATATGAACTTAACTACCTTCTGTTGCATCAACATAGTATATTCTGGTTAGTTATCATAAGGGTGTTACTTAATCTATATTCATCTCGCTACTAACAACTAACACAAAATTAATTAAAACTTATTAATTTGCTTTGGTTTCTGTACGTGGATCCGGTAATTTATACTTCGGTTAACTTTATATACGTGATAAACTAAGAAACTCTTGTTACTTACCTAAATAGAAACAAACACGTACTTTTGCATAGTTATTATTTTCTCAAAGTAAATCGCTGAAGATTTTTCAGGCTTATCGGGAAAGTTTAATAAGAATGTCTGCCCGATAGTATTCAGCTATAGTATTTACCTAGTGTTTTTAACTTGAATTGAACTTAGAGGACGTTTCAAATTTTTGTATCTAAGTGTAAATAATTATTATTATTGTTAGCAACTTTCAATGGTTGTAGGTAATGGAAATGTAAAGATTTTCTGAGAACTCGCCGAAAAGTGGAAAATTGATATTTACATACATCTTAAGAAAATGAATATGGTAAAACTTCTTAACGACCAAGTAAGTTCATTTCTGTGTTCACAAAAATGTAAGGTTTTTCTTGAAAATGTTAAGTTTTACTGTAACTCATAGGTATAAAATGTGGTTAGTATGCGAAAAACATTATCAGTTTTGAAAACTTCTTAGTCCGACCGTCTACTAATTTTAAATCCTCCTTAAATTGTGTTGCAGTCAGTACCAATTTTAATCAACGGCAAGCATAAGGAGGAAGTTAGCAAGAATATTATATTTATATCTGGAACAAAAAATAACTTTTTCCAACTAATTTGAAGTTTGCGTAGTTTGAAGGAAAACTGCGTCACCGAAAAGAAATATAAAAAGAACAACTTACGTAGTATTTAGCCAGTCATGACAACTTTATAGGCCTATTTAATACTTTGTTTACTGAAGTTTGATACGGCTTTGCAAATTATTATGGCTTTCCGTTTCGTAATAAATCGTTATTCATCATCATGTCAGCCATAGGACGTCCACTGCTGAACATAGGCCTCCCCCTTAGATCTCCACAGACACCTGTTGGAGGCGACATGCATCCAGCGTCTTTATTCATATTAACGATTAATTATTTAATTCTGCTATAGTAACTACTGCACCTAAGGTTTTTTCATGGAACTTTTTGTCAATCTTAAGGGACATTCCACCAGTGTGTGTCAATGTGTCACACACAAACATTTCCACAGGTCCACTCTAGTAAACAGAAAAAAGTTGAGTGCGATTATTTCAGAAATGTGAAATGTCCACGAAATTGCAACCTTTGTGCGCAAACACGCTAGCAGTGAACTCGCGATCATTTTTCGTTCGTGAAAAATATGCGCGAACAATTTATGGAATCTCGCCGTTACATTACTTTGGTACATTGCATTGTATGTGCTTCAGTTGGTAACTCTCAATTTACATCACAAACATATCTGGATGATTTGTTCTGCAATTTCTGAAACAATCCAAACAAACCTACCTTTGTTACTGTTACTGTTAAGTACAGCCTTTTTTATCGTCCCACTGCTGGGCTGCGGCCTCCTCTCACACGGAGAAGGATTGAGCGTTAATCACCACGCTTGCTCAATGCGGGTTGGTGATTTCAGACTATAGTCCAGGTTTCCTCGAGATGTATTCCTTCGCCTTTTTATCAGCCATTGGTGTTCAAGATATACTTAGAAAGTACATACAAACTTAGAAAAGTTGCATTGGTACTTGCCTGACCTGGAATCGAACCCCACATACTCCAGCGGTTGGTTCTTTTACCCACTAGGCCACCATGCCACTAGGCAACCTACCTTTAATGGCTATTAATGCTAGGTTCGTAGAAAAACAATAAGTTAAACATATCCTTTTTCCATACAATAACACAGCTTGCCTTACTAACTCCTATATCGGTAGTGTAAATACAATTAATTCGCTATAAAAATAACAAACAATGCACAATGTGTGTGGTCGATGGCGGTGGATATTTGTATGATGCATTAAACCGCATAATACATAGGTACAAATACACGTATTGTGCTTATTATGCAAGTAGATGTTCTATGGTAACTGGATTGAGATAGTAAAGTAGGTAAAGAGAAATTTGGCATTTTTTGGAGGAGGCGTTTGCACGAAACATGAAATTAGGAAGCTTACAAATTGAAAGAGACCATAACATCGATCATATTTTATAATTTATTTTTAATTAATTACTTTTAAGGTAAAGATTTTTTGTTTTTGTGTCTCAAGCATGTTTTTCAATAAATAAAGCTTTATTATTATATTTTGTATGAAAAGTGAAAACCTCTTGAAAATCCGTCCAGTATTTTTTGCGTTAATTGCGAACAGACGGACAGTAAGACTTTGTTTTATAAGGAGCAGTTTATCTAGGCAGGTACTAGGAGTGCAGAAGTTTTCAGCAAATTGCAATAGCGACAATATTAACGTTTCTTAGCTAGGTGCTGTTTAAAAGTTTTCACTTGAGAACATTGAAGCACGCTGTAGTTAGGTATGAATTTAAACTCTCGCATTTCGTATTTGCAAGAAAACTTGGACTGGGTATTTAGCTTGCCTTTTTACTGCTTAGGCATCTGATCTTTTGAGAAATAATTAAACATCAGATTTTTTGTTGCATAGATTTTATACTAAGTCAGGTGCATTCGAAAAATAAGTAAGACGCAAAAGTTAGTTGACGTATTAATTAATAATGACAGCGAATAAATTGTGTCTTAATAAGACTACATAAATATCAGCACTTTAATTGCTCACACACGTTGATATGAAATGTATTTACATTGTAATGAAATACTCGCTTCCTTTGCAAATAAGTTCTGAAAAATTTTAAAGTACCCGCAGTTTTATTTTGTACAACGTAGCGTAGATATTATGTATAGTAAGTTGTACAAAATGTATTCCCTAAAGAACTACGAACCTATTTTTAGTTATATTTGACATTTACTTACTCTAATTTCAGTCCTACAAAGGTTAAACTTGCCCTAAGGCAGTACACAATACAAGTTTATCGAACAGAAAATGTTACCCACAAGATTTTCTTGTTCTACTTCGAATCTGTCTTTGAAACAAATGACGAACTATAATTTGGCCTGCAAAGACGTCTTGAAATTAAAGGAAACCGAATTCAATCTGTATAGCTTTAGAATTTAAATTAGAGTACAAGAGAAATAAGACTGAAATTGCATTGGTTCGCGTCCTGAATACGGTGCCGTCTTCATTGGTAGCGATTGAGAAAAATGTGAACCCGGTTTGAGGTGGACATGAGAGATGTACAAACTGCATTCCAGATAGATTTCACTTTATTAGAGATTGAGAAAATACGGTGCTCGGATATTGCTTAGACTTTTCTTTATTAGTTCGTTGGCTTATTTATTTTTTTAGCCTCTATCAATATTGGCCTTGCTTCAAGTGTTTTTAATTTTATGGTGATTTCGATATTTGTGCTGTTTGATAAATGTTTTACGTCGGTTAAAGCATGAAATACATTTACAAAAAACGAGCCAAAACTATTCACAATATAATATATCTTAACCAAAACTATAACAAGCGGGTCTATGAATAATTCCTCACGTTTATTTATGTAGGCACGTTGATATGGTTTCAAACTATTAAGAAGCTACCTATTTGTTACATTGGCACTTTGCCTCGAGGAAGTGTTAAATTGCGTGAATTTCTCGTTACCTGTGCATTAAATAAATACGTGTCTAATTATATCTGAAGGTGAAATATCGATCTACGCGACAAAGTACGTGCGGTACTTTGAATAGATGTATTCAAATTAATTTGTAGTCTATATATATTTTGTGGTAAATAACAGAATCTTTCACACTTACTTATCATAGGATTCCATCTAATCATATGATTCCGAGACACAGACAGGTCTATAATGGTATTTTGATACGACGAACCTTTCTCCAAAACAAGGCGACCTATTTTATTCCAACAGATAAAATTCCCAGCTACATTATTACAGAGCTGATGTTTTCCGAACATTTAATAGATTCCCGTGTTGAGTAACAATAGTCTCGTACAAATAACAAGTCCGTCATCTCACGTCATAAAGCGTGTTTACGGCTGCGTTGTAACATCGGCTCGTACTTTATAACCCGCATCGAATGTTCGTTGTTTGTTTACTTGTTTATAATCCAGGCTTGGGTATTTGTTTTTCTTCAGCTCAAAATAAATCTAAACCTAAGATAGTTTTGTAATTAAAACACAAATCTATTGTTACCTAGTTGCTACCTCCTTTTTTGCAACGTCAAAATTATGTGTGGTTACAAAACTTACGGAAGTTGCTCGGTTAATTTTTATTCCATTTGTTCACGGCCACTAGTTTAATTAGACTAAACTCTGTGGCAGCAGGTGCGAATAAAGAATGGGACGCAAAATAAAGCACCACAATGTTACTTTAAATACGGAGAAGCCTGAAAGGTGGTTCTCATTATTAAAGCCCGACCTAAATATTTTCAGAAGCACTTCATCAGAATAGCTACTATAGTGCTCACCTGTATAATGACTAAGATACCTCACAGAAAGTAGAATTTGAAAGAGTATGAAAATACAATGAAGTTTCTTGGTCAACTTATTATTATCCGCAAGACAGGTACAGTTTATTTCTAGACTGTGGCGTATATCCGGCTCTTCCGTTTTTATTTTGTTCAGCTGTCGGCTGTCATCGTGTCTTTCAACTAATTTGAACGTCTGTCATCACCTTCAGCCAATCTGTCGGGGTCGTTATTAAATCTTCTTAAAACTTGCTAACATGCCGCTGTTTACTGTTTACAAGTTTCTCGGTACATAATAGGTCGCTTTCCCGTTATTACAAACTGTGATATTTGTATTTATTTACTAATGCACTGACGCAAGAATAGGGACATACATTTTTATAATCATTATGTTGGCCCATGGAAGTGTTATGGTTTACTTGGACTGGAATTAAATTGAAGAGACCCATTCAAAAAAGGGTAACGCACCTGATACTCTTGTCTCCCAGTTTTTCATTGGGAATGGAATCCACTTACCATCATGGGCCCAGTGGTCATTTGCCACTCTACAAGATAAAGTACCATGGCACATACATATACATCTTTTCCCTGTATTTTTGAATCATGATGGTTGTCGTAAAACAAAATTGGTACCTATTCTTACTCTAACATGCACGTTTCGGAAATACATAAAGGAGACTGCAGTCCATGTAGAAGATATGCAGATCCTATTTTAGGCAGCATAGCCTAGGATTGCAATGCAAATGAAGGTAGGTACGTAGTGAGAGCAAAAGCTCATACTTGGAGCTGTTACGTAAGGCACGGTCGATAGTCACGCTGCCGACGGTACATTTGTGCCCCGATTCGCGAAATTACGTGGTAACCGTTTTAAATATCTGTTACTACTAGCACGTTAACGAGTATGCTGTTTGCTGTGGGATAAAAATTGAAGCATTTATGTGGTGACATGAACGACTATTACTCAGAAACAGTTATTGCAGGCAGGAACCCGGTAAAGTTTTGGTGGCATAAGTCTTACCGTATCGAAAGAAAATATGCATCTCTATATATTAGATCTTAACACTAATTTGCAAACCTACGTCGACTAACGTCGATCGTAGTATTGTAGTGTTTCGACTATTCCAAACAGAAAACGTCAAAAAGCAACAACATACATAACTTCTCGCTAAAAGGTTCAAGCGTCTGGATCTCACCACCAACTGCACAGCATTACCACGTTCTCTAATGCTCATAAAATTTCTCAGGAGCCACTTACGATACTTTCGAGAAAAGAGTTATAACTCTGCCTATTTTTAACCCGAGACCACCCAGCTCTGTACTTACACTTACAATAAATCTGTTCGAAAGGTCGTGAAATCGTGATTTAGGTTTGCAACTAGTACTCTTCGGATAAGTATGTTAAATCTTTAAATGTAACTAGGAATAACACCTACTTTTCTACTGACCTATATCTAGACAACTAAATTCTTCAAGTAACCTTGCCACTTCTTCATAAATAGACAACTTCAGCTACATTAAATTGACATATACTTACTTAATGAAATTCCTAACTATCTCTTCGTATTGGTACACTCTTAAAATAAAAGAAATACAGTTCTCAAAGACTTTCTAGAACATTCTCTACTGAACAATTGCAACGAACTGAACGTCCGCTCCCTCGGAACCCTCTTGGGATTAGAAACGTACTCTAAGTTCAGAGGAATTTTCTAAAAGAGATGTCACTGTAAACAGCAGCGAAAGTTCTTATGTAAGTTAAATCACGTATCTTTGTACGCGTTCGTGACAGCCCTGGACTGAAAGTTAAGACGGAATTAGAGATATTGGAAGCGACACTCTATTAGCACACTCTTCTATCGATAGATGTGTTATGAAAATCATAATTGACAGTTATGAAATCATAATTATGTATGATGAGCAACACTAGTGCCATAAAAAATGTAAATATCGTAATGTAAACTTCACATATAGCGGTTCACATTACCTAGTTCAAATTCACGATCATTCAACTCAGTGTATGAATCACTACAGTCGAAATAAATTTTATCGCGTGCCTAATAAACATGCCAAATACAACTGCAAACAAATCAAGTAGATTACTAACTGACTAATAGTTAGGAGTAAACATAAATCTTCGATGCAGATCACGTTTGAATATCTTTATTTGTTTACAATTGTTGTTATATTTGATCCAATAGTGTTTAGTATTTCAACGAAAGAAAGCAATATTTGGTGTTCCCTGCTGATGTTTCGTAGAATGAAGAAAACTGTTGAATGAAATACACCGAGTGTAAACCAACTATCCTTGTAAAAGTTTTCGGTTGCAGCAATTTATTTTCATAAAGTTTACATCTGTTTTCATTGGCTCATTAGTCAGGATGTGGAGGAGATAAAGGATGCACCCTCCAGTAAAGTTCTCGGTCTCGGTGCGATGGAACAGCGCCAAAGCAATTAAATCGTGAAGCCGCACGCGAGGGTTTCTCCGGCACTCTTGCGACGCCACGCTTCGTACCAAATTGCTCTCGTTACTTGCACTTTTTAGGATAGCCATGTTACTTCGATCTACGTTAAACCGAACATCTGGATGTTTAAATTCAACTTTGTGTTCCAAATATTATTTGCTGTCCAAATAAAGGCGACGAAATGGTTTGGAAGCAAATGTTAGTTGTTTACATGAACTGTGGGATTGGATGTTATTTGGATATTTCGATGTAATTGATTGAGTTTTGATGGCGTGCCTGCTTCCTGCGGATAGTCAGCCATGTTTATCTTAGCGTAACATCGACGTATTTAGATGAAAGCCCTTGAAGGAGCTTCAGTTGTCTGTAATAAATCATAAAGTTTTTTATAAGGAAAGTTTTTGTACTTCCAACGGCGGCGTAGAAATTCGTAGGTTCGTTTTGTTATTTTTCAGTTCACAAGGGCGTGAATATCTTTGAACAATATATACGTATACAATATCGCGGCAAAATATTATTATTAGGTTTATGGGTGGCGGTTTCTGTTTACATATTCAAATATTCAAGAACATTTTACGGCAATATTATTCTCAAAGAGCGTCTCTGATGTGGCTTTCCTCGCCTGGTACATGCAGGAGCCTTACAAATTGTTCTGTAACTCGCTTCATTGTCTCTGAATACATAAACAACAAGCAAGATGACCAAATTTAAACGGTGAATAGAAAACATTGAACCGCTGAATATATTTAAATATTTTTGCGGCGAGGCAGTCTCGGACAATGGTTTGTAAATGATCTGAAATTTAAAACGGACCTAGTGTGTGCTGAATTTGAAAACCTGTTTATATTGTTTACGTAAGTCATTTATCTTTGTCTAAAAAATGTATTTTGGACTTTGCTTTTGAGCTGAGTAGTCCAGGCGTCTTTCAACACATTACTTTGTAAAGACTAACTAATTTTGGATTGAAACTACTTGAAATATGTCTGCGTAATAAATAGAATATTACTCTTCAAACTAGAATCAATCATTCTAAGACTGAATATTACGTATTATAGCGCTTGAAATATTTACTGTAACTTTAAAAGATATATTAGCTAATTACGTTGAAATGTGAGACGTATTTATAACTGTTGTAGATTATTTTGATTATTCGCGGCCAATACGCGTAGTGTATTAGTCTATGCATTGAGATTTATTGCTCTATTACTAAGTCTGATAGGCTTATATTTTTCTAGACATTGATGCATTACAGTCTTAATATGAAACTCTGAATTGATTCACACTTTAATTAAGATTTTTTTTTATCGAGGAATGGCAACAAAATAATCAGGCTAGTTTTGAAAATAGAACACATGAATTAGAAATAGAGGTATTCCACTAAAATAATTTACTTTCCAAATCCTATGGTAATAGAATTGAGCCCGCGCAGTCCCCGAAGTGTAGGAGCGTTCGTTCCAAATTCAAATGTTTGTACTCGCTAGTACACGCTCCCGTTCCACTCGGCCGAGTCCTCACACTGATTACTATCGTATGAGAATAAGGAACAGTTACTGTAGAAGGTATAGATATGTACTATAGCAGTTTGTGTAAAATTGCTATTGTACACTGTCTTGTATATTAAATCCTCTTTGAAGTGTACGTTCCAATTTTGAAACTGAACAATTACAATAAGTATTTGGCTATTTGTAGTCTCTGTTATAAAATGTGATTGTGAATGTATAAACCTTCATAGATATGAAACTATAACATACAGCAATATAGTGCTTTCTCTGTGATAAGATAAAAACTTCGCTTGTGAAAATCTTCAAATGTATGCTATAGCGAAAGAATATACCAAATGCACTTACCTTGTAATAACAAAATGATGAATATTCTTCAAAATTGCAGAAAAATATAGAAACATCGGACAGAACTATAAATGAAATATGTACCACTTTTATTCCTCAGCCATAAAACGTATAAAACCTTAAACTTTCTGCTGCACGAAAGAAAATAATATCCTACGGTTTTAAACATACATTCATTTTTATTTCTCCGTACAACGGTAGAGATGGAACAGTGTTGTTGCAGTTGTGGAATATTATTTGATGTAGGTACCCATTTAATGTTGCAGGTTCGTAGATACTTGTCTATTCTAGTAGACGTAGTAAGGACTTAGAGTGTTGAACAAACTAGAGCCGCTGTAATCACAAATCTGTATGCGAATAAAGCAGCCGATTTACGTACGTATATTCATGCATTTGCGCACACAACAAAATTCTCATACAAGAGCATTAATTCGTGGATAATTATGAGCTGTGCTCGCGTACATTTGGCAAAGAGAAAGACAACACGGCAGTGACGTCTCCAGTTGGTTAGATGCTCTAAGGGTGAGGAGTGAGGATGAAGTCTAAAATTGATTAAGGTGGAATTCTCCCATCATGCTTAGTGAAGGAGTAAGTTAGTGACCTAATTGTGGTGGAATCGACTTGCCAGATTTTGAGAGCCAATCGTTTTTCTTCCAGGGTTGTGGCAAAATATAGAAAATTTGTGGAACTTTCTTTCATCAATGTATAATTTAATACGTTTCACTACCAATCTTCTATCGTGTAGGAACGGATTTAAAATATTGTAAACTTCACTTATAAAATTGTGAAAAATTACACATGCATTATGATTTGATCTTAGTAAAGAGAGGCTAATTTTGGCCTAGAAACCGTCGAGAAACTTAGTAAAATTACCGAAGAAAATTAAGCGTGACAAGCAAATTATGCATATTACGAATAGTTGAAAGCCGACAACCATAACAAATATACCTAATGCTACATACTTGTCTTGTAAATAAATATTTAAAAGACCCCATAATGGCTGTCATCTACTCTCATTTTGGTTGAACGTAAGAATAAATCACTCAAGTCTTCTCGATACTGTATGTAGGAATATGATTATTTTTATGATATTGCTTTCAATAAAGTATCTTAAACATGACTGTAAACTCCATTTTTATTTTCATAAATCATAAATTCAGCAATACAGGTACTCTAAATGTCTGGAGATATTCGAATAAAACGAGTAAGTAGTACCTAAATGTGTGACACTAAACTGAATATTGGTGCTGTAGATTAATTTATTTATTTAATAGTTAATGTACACACATAAGAAGAATACAGACAAGAAGAAAAAATAGAACATATAGTGTGGTAGATCGCACATCAGTGGTAACTGTCATGTACCTTAACTCAATAGTAATAAGTATGATTTTCCTATAAAACTGTTACCACTGACCTGAAATTGACTGTACATAGGCATTCATTATTGTCCTAACAAGATAGTCATTTATTTTAATAATCTAAGGAAATCTCTTCTGCGTAATTAGGCAGGCAAAATAGTTGTTCTACAAAGTAAAATGTATTTAAACCACAGTTCATTATTCAGTACTGGCACTTCGTAGACTCGAATTTACGACCAGTAGTTTTATGTATAGCACGGCAATACGCGTTTACTGAAGCATGACGTCATAAACCCAGTTCAGGATGCATGAAATAACTTTAGTTATAATGCGACGTACAGCTCGTAACTTATTTCGGTCAATGGATTTAGTTCCACAACACCATATCAACATGAATGTACCTAAGCGACAACATTTTTGTTAAAGTACATTAATACTTTTATATGAAAACTAAACTTCGAAGTGTAAACTTCCATAATAAACGGTAGTTCAATATTATAAGGAGTTATAATAAACGGCTTCTACTGTATGTAGAAGTACCTAATATGTGTCTCAAAGAAACTATTTGCAGTAGAAATGGGATAGGTAAAAGTGCATCCTTCTTTGAAAAAAATAATTAAAACAGATTATATCTGCTCATTAGGCAGTTTAAGCTTCTATAAACGAGATAACATTTTTTCCTTATCCTGTCCTAAAAATACATTTTGATTCCCTTTGAAGATGAACTTTGCCTTATTTTTATGACATAAAAATTAAATAATTTACAACACGATCCGTTTAAAGGAAAATAATATTTTACCTCATCGGAATGATCTGAGACTTTGTAACTTTTTATTATGCAGCCAGTCTGCTTTTTTTAGTAATTATATATTCTTTGTAATAAAACCCGTTTTTAATGACCCACAGGTGTATAACTGGTATTTTTATAAATTAATGCTTAACAGTACCGGAAAGTTACAAGATAAAAGACGTACATTATTTTTACTCACTACATTATTCACATTCAAACGCCTTTCCTATCTTATAATATCTAATTCCGATATCCCATAAAGGTCAAATACGTCATCCATCGTTCTTCATATACTGCCGATGTAATCATAATGCCTACTGAAAGAAATGACGCATCCTCTAAGATTGATACGACACAACGACACAATGAGAACAGATGACAATGAAAAACTTCATGAGGTTGTAAGACAGACTGTAAATAGTAGACTGGAAGTGTGTCAAACACCCCTTCTACTCGTAGGTATGTAGTATTAGTCCATACGTTGGATATATATTTTTTAATATCTGCTACTTAAGGAATAAAATAATCATTAAAACATGATTTGTTAGACCTCTGATTTAAACTGATAATTTAGTTCAGGTTACAATTTGAAAATGTTATTAATTCCTTCATGGTGATCTGTGTCATACCACACTAATTACAGGAAAATCTTTAGGATACACAAATCTTACGTCATTCGCATATTTTTTCTCGTCGTCCTACCTTCCTCGTTCAGACTTTCCCGACTGTTTTAATCCCTAGATTAAACGTGATTTATACCGGTGGCAGCTCTGTAGGATCAAAATGCTTTAAACTATGTGAACTCAGCATTTCCAAAAAGGGCATCACAAAGTGAACCTTATTCAGTATGAATTTTACAAAAATGCTGAAACATAAGAATCTTTTTTTAGTAAAGCGGTGAACTATTCATATTTCTGACAGAATATTGTCAGGTGCTTAGACAGCTTTTTTGGTTCTTTGAAGAAAAATGAGGTTGATGTTACTGATGCTTATGTAAGAATTTATCTCTTGAGAGCTAGTTTTAAGTCATATTTTTAAGCATGTCTCCACCTAAATATGAAATAGGTTTGTATTTAAAATAAACTTTTAGAAAATGCAATCGCAACACTTTTGTGAAATTTCTGTGCAAACCAATGTCTATTATACTTTTTTGCACTGTGGTCAGTATTGGCAAAATTTTTGCGGAAAAATATACTTGAACTTACAAAATGTGAGAATTCTTGATTTGACCAATTTTGCCGACGCTACCTATATCTGTGACGCGAGACATGTGAGACTGCAATAACTAGGACTTTTGCAGACTGTACGTAAAAAGGAAATTCCATTCGTTCAATTTCAAAACGCAGTGCAGCTTCGTAATACACAGGCGTACCACAAACATCAAGCGTTTATTGACACGAAAGTGGTGACACATTCACCACTTTCAAAAGGCAATTTATCTGCAGATACTTTTCTACTTTAGTTCGCGATACGAGATTTTTCATAATGATGACACATTTCGTAGTCCTCTGCTTACGTGGATGGTATAAGGCGCTTAAAGAGACCGATTTATTTCACTTAGATAAGTAGACATTTAATAATGTTCAATGAGCTAGAAATACACTTCGTCTACAAAATATTTTTCTTCTATATTCAATACCAAGCTTAAACCACAGAAGCAATGAAGCAATCATAATATTAGATTTATATTTTGCTTCTTCTGTAGATAATAAGCAGCCCGACCCGAGCTGATTTCATTTGCATACAATGTTTCAGATTTTTCATTATGCTAATATAAAAGAAATATAATAAGTTACTTTCTCATGCGATGCTTTCATGAGAGAAATATGAATCAAAATTAAGCACGTGCCAAAGAGAAGCTGGGTAAGACTAAAAGCGGAGCGGAAAAACTACAAATGAAAGCATAGGACAGACAAGAATAGTAAGGTAGATAAATAACAGAAAAAGGTTATACCTAAAAGGTTTTTACAATATAGTACTCTGTAGAAAATTAAAGAAGTCAATGTAGGAAACATTGGGAATGAAGGTTCAATTGTCTAACCTCAATCGGCGATAAGCTTTTGCGCGAACACAATAATTAAAAAAGCCAACGGAAATTAATATCGAAAAGAAAGCGGTATAAGTAGAACATAAATATCGAAAGGTAGTGTTCATTCACCTGCACTGAGGCGCGTAGACCTTAAGATTGTACCTGCGGCGTCAAAGTATTAAGCTTGCAGATTTTCGTATCTACTAGTAGGTATATAATGTTAGAGCTTAGACCTACCATTGGAATTCGTCTTCCTATTCATTCAATAAGCTTCTAGGAAAAGGTAATACGAAATTCTCGCTTTGTTCAGCGACCTTTACAAACGCCTCCGCTATTTGTGTGACCCAACCTTCACTGATGATTGCATGCGAGTGATACTTCAGGCCGCTGCGTCGGAACCTTTTATCACGTTAATGTTATTTAAGGAATGAAGCTTCTTTGTCTTGCCTTTGAGGTTCCTCAGAAATATGCTCATGATATTAAGATGCATTCATTTTCGTCTAGTTAGTGGAAGTTAAGGAAAGAACTTAATTGGCAGTTGAGAGCATTTTAAATATTGTCGTGATCATTGAATTGTCACAAGAGTCGTGTTATCTTTTATCAATGACTATTATCGAACTTATTTGTTAACATATCAATACCTATACGAAAGCAAAGTTGTGTATTCATGTGCGCATCAAGGAACCTTTTTGAAGAATACCAAATTATGTACGGTTTAGGGAGTGTTACGTCACAATTTGGGTCAATACACAATGCCAGCTTTGTAATGTCTACGTATATATTTCCCTAGCGACTCAAATACATCGGTAACAAGCAAGGATATTCTAGCATTACTTTCTATTGGCTCTAAGTGAGCTGTTTCAACAACCAGACGGTCCCGCCTTAAGAGTTCCTTCTTCAAGAAAATCGTAAAATGTAAATGAAAAACAATAAAACTTCGGGAAATTGAAACGAGCACCGCTGTTTACGAACAACACGTAATATATAAGTATTAGCTTTTACCCGCAGCGTTACCGCTTAGTCTTGAGAATTGGCAAAATTATGTTTACACGTTACCACATTATGTTGAATTTCGCGATGATATGGGCTTACCATCTCTGACTGTTCGCTATATACCTACATTGCTACAGTGAATATCTGGAAAAGTAGAACTATCATTTAACCGTATAAACGGGGTTTAGCACCGTCCACTTCTTACGACCTTATAAATTGCAATGTAGCCAATAGTTTCCATTCCACTGTCATTTTATTGATCCAAGTTTGATTGTTATGACGGGTCGTAGCAGACGGTAATGTGGGGCGGAGACGTCAATTTAAGAACAGTCTGATATAGTTAGTGGGCACTCCGTCGATTGAAATGAGTTAGTTACTTTATACGATAAAGATATTGCGAGTGAACTGCAATGTAGGTATAGTATAGATAAAGTTCTTAAAAAGGATATAAGGGACCATCCAAATATTAGGTTAGCACTTAAAGGACAAGGGCAGGGTGGTTTTTGCTTGGCATAACGATAGATGGGATATCTATATGGGAGATTAATATTGCAAATAATGTACCTACATATTTGACCAGTCTTTAAGTACGTACGTTGCAAATGTCATTGCAAAATATTCGTCTGATATTTTCTAATTCCGCTTTAAAAGCTGACTAAAAACCACAAAAACGTGATTGCTACCAAACAGAATACCAAGATAGGCCGCTGCGCCAACCCCAATTAAATTGGGATTAGGGCAGGATGATAATTATCAAACACGAAACCCTCTTCACTTTTTTGTCGTCTTTTCGATGTGTTGAGCAATATCACCAGTAGGTACTTTGGAAGCGATTTCAGAATATCCAATCGATTGAAGGAACCGTGCTTATGTACAGGAACAATAAAAGCCAGGCCTAGAGGTAATATCGTAGTGGTTTCTGCGGTGCGCCACTTTTCCCATAAAAATCAGAATTGCTTGATAAAATTGAGTGCACTGTAGACACTATCGCCTACAGGCGGGTTTGAAACATCCTCGCCAATACAAAGGCACATGTTACTGTAGCGAAATTGTATTTTCAAGTTCTACGGGAATGTTACGTACTCACTGCCCAGATAAATCGTGTAAATGTTTGGTACTGTTCAATTTTATGCGAAGATTTTGTGTCTTTGAATTTATTTACGTATTTTATTTTGTCGAAGACAATAGTTTATAGATATGTGATAGATAGATATGTGTATATGTTATATGGTAATAAAAAAAACGCTTTTGAAAAAAGATAGATCATCTGGGTACTTTAGTTGTACTATAACATGTCCCTATTTATGTGTGCGTAGGCGCCGTTTTATATTGGTTTAGAGAAGTCATAGATACTTTAACTAAGATACAAGATACAAGATACAAGAAACTTTATTTGTAAAAACATGGGTGTACATATAGTTATGCAGGTTGTTACACAAGAAAATAAAGTTACCATTCATGTTTGGCCTCTTAGGCGTACAAATATTCAAAAAAATAAAATTTAAAATAAGGAACATTCTTAAAATTTTACTTACAATTAGGTTAAAAATATAATAAATAAGCTACTAGCAAAATTTAAAATAAAGAACATTCTTGAAATTTTACTTAAAATTAGGTTAAAAATATAATAAATAATCTACTAGCAAAACAGTCTTAAGTTTCAAGCAATTACTTTGTCATTTAAGAATTCTGAGATATTGTAGTATGCTTTCTTTTCTAGGAATTTCTGCAGTCGTTTTTTAAATATTTTAGAATTTTCTTCCTTCCAACTTTTTGGCAGTTTATTGTATATAATGGGTGCCATACAGAATATACTTTTTCTCATTAATGCCGTGTTTGCACTTTGTGAGCAGAGGACAGTATTATCACGTCTACTTCGGCTAGATAATTCTTTAAAGCTTAAAAATAAATGTTTATTCTGTTTTACAAACATAGCAACTTCTAATATGTATAATGATGGCATCGTTAATATCTTATACTTTACAAAATAAGGTTTACATGAATCTGTTGGCTTAAGTCTAAACATGGATCGAACACATCTTTTTTGAGCTTTGAATGGTGCTTCCCTGTCAGTCGAATTGCCCCAGAAGATTATACCATATCTCAAGTGTGATGAAACTAAGCCGTGGTATGCTAGAAGAAGTGATTTTATATTGATTAAAGGTGCTAATTTATACAATGCATATGCTGAGCTACAAATTTTTTTGCTAAGTATTTCTACCTGGTCTTTCCAATTTAATTTAGCGTCAATTGTGATACCAAGAAATTTTGTAGTGGTGACTTCTTCTATGGTTTTGTTGTTATAAACTACTTTAGGGTTATTATCACTGCGTGTACGTTGTTTAAAGTGCATTGCATTTGTTTTATTAAGATTAATTTTTAAATTGTTATTGTTTAGCCAATTAATTATTGTTGAAAGAGAATTATTAATATCGTTACCGTATGTTCCTTTATTGTTGCATTGAATTGTTACTGTGCTATCGTCGGCAAAAAGTGTAACGGGCTGATCAATGGATTTGGGTAGGTCATTAATATATATTATAAATAGTAGTGGCCCTAACACGCTACCCTGAGGAACCCCGTATTTCACTATGCGTGGCTCTGATTGAGAAGCTTCTTCAAACTTATTTTTAATGTTAATGGAGCTTATTTCGGTAATTTGCTTCCTTTCAGACAAATATGATTTAATTAGTTGTAGAACATTGCCTCTAATTCCGTATGAGTACAATTTGTCTAACAGAATATCGTGTCTTACATGGTCAAATGCCTGGGTCATATCACAGAATATTGTGCAGACAGGATTAGACCTATCGACATTTGTTATGACTTTATACAGGAAATCGTATATAGCCATATTTATGGTGTGTTTTTCTCTAAACCCCTTTTGCTCATTGACGAGAATATTATTTTTTTCTATATACTTGCTTATTTCCTTGTATATATACTTTTCATAAATTTTTGAAATAATACTAACTAGTGATATTGGTCTATAACATTCTACGGCTTCCTCGTCGTCCTTTTTAAAGAGTGGTTTTACAATCGATATTTTAAGTGCATCAGGGAAAGTAAATACTGATGGTATACCATTGGTTTTATCATCTTCCCCCCATGGTTTTATAAAATAGCCCGTTACTGTCAGCCCATTACTTAAACTCATCCGTCGTTACAACACTAATTTAAACAATTTGTCTAAAATTTGTGTATTTTGAATATGCTGAGAATTTGAGTAACTTGAAGTTAAAGCCACTTGTTTAACGGAAGGTCATTTTTCTAAAAGACGAATGGCAGATCGTGACAAGTTTTGTTTTCTAAATAAGGGTCTGTTAAAGTTTGTGCGCGTACCAGCAGCATTGGTTCCCGCTCGTTACGTCATCGCCGGATCGATAGCGGGGCGCACCCTGCGGCCACCCGAACAAACGCTCCGCAACGACAAATCCACCAACTTTTAATACTTTTTACATGCCTCTTGTTATCAAAAATTCTCCTCTTTTATTATCTTGTTAATATACTCGAAAAAATATTGAAACGCTGACCCAAGATTTTTATAGTTACCTTTCTGTTTGTGTTTTATGAACTTTGAATACCGTCCCCTTCAGGTTTTGAATCCTTCTGTTATTTACTTAATCCTTTTCTTTTCTTTCCAGGTAAGTTGGGCTGTTTGCAGACTCCGTTAGTTCTTAACAAAACACGAAGTAATTAACAGACGAAGAATTTGGAACCTCCTGAAACAAAAAGGTACTTAAGACTTTGGCTTACACATTCTCACGTGTTGATGGTTAAACGAAACAAAGTAAAAAGTTCAGCAGAAACGCGAACAGCTGACTTCCCATTACGGAATTTACGTTTAAAATGTGTGAAGTGCAAACAAAATGTTCGTATAGTAATTCATTTTGTGAAAGAGCTAATATTACCAAAACAGCGAGGCTACTTGTTCTAAAATATGTCTGCATTTTGTGAGCGTTGCTTTAATTACAAAAAGTGTAGCTCAACAAAAAAGTGGTACACGTTGCTGGATTTAAATACTTCCAATTTGCATTTAATAAAATGAATACATGAACCAGCGTTTACGCGGTGACGTCACATGCACAAGGCGCAGAGCCATCCCACAGAGTTCTGTGGTGCAGCATAAAATATAGAGTCACTTTTTACTGCAACCAAAGGTCTTTGTGCAATCAGTATGGAGTTACATACTACGTAAAATGATGTGTAGTAATTTATCCGCCATCTTTCTGTATCACAAAGAAAATTTGTGCGAACCTTTATTTAGTATCCAAGAACCTAAAAACACAGTCAAATCGGTGCACAGTAAATTAAACTTGCACTGTTTTTTTGCAAATGAGATACTATCTATTCGTAATAATGTTTCCACATTCACAACACTCCAATGTATGTAGCAAGTGGTAGCAAGCAATTTGTTTTACATACATTTGAGCGCCCCATCTGCTGTCAGGTGTTCTACCGCGCTGTGAAGACGTTTTATCTCAAGGGCCCCCAACTTAAATCTCAGACAGAACCGACATATTTATGTCTAGATATTAATCAAAGCACACACTCGCGGCGTAGACGGGAAATATATTACGCACTTAGACAATATCACTTCGATAGCAAAAATATGTTCCAATTCACAATTCAATTAAAAGAGTATTTTTATTAAGTAAGCTTTTGCTCAGTTGATCATTTTAAAAGATAGTTCTTACGATAATATTTTCTTTAAGGGACTGGAAGATATTTTTCGTTCAGACTTTTTATCTGAGCTATTCCTTTGTTAGGTAATGAATTATTTTAAATACCTAAACTGTCTGGCTACAGCAGTTATTTGAGTAATTAGAATTAAATGATTGTAGCTAGACCAGATGTTTGAAATAGTAATAACACGTTTGAGCTTTGGTAGATGCGTACTAAATTACTTTTCGTAATATTTGAATATACTCGTAGTAAAAAGTTTTTCAAGTATTAAACAATAAGATTTTACGCTAGACGCGTTAATTTGTTTGATTACATAATCGATTAGCCTTTGGTTGTAAACATCAAAGAGCTCTTCCAGACTGTAAACATTGCTAATATTCACACTTTAAAAGCCAACGTTGGTCGTGATAGCCCAGTCTATTATTTGTTTTCTTTATGTCAAAGGTTATAATTTAATGAGTGAAATCAATTCTTACGTAGTTATGTATTTTTATAGGTAAAGAATGGAAGCTCCTATAGAAGCAGCTATAAATGACAAGCTATCTTACATTGAAATATGGTCTGACCGTTTTTTGGTGCAGCTGACTGTAACATATATTTTTTAACTGACTTTCGGTCAGTCAGTCAGTTAAAAAATATATGTGACCCTTGAAAACTGGCAACTGTCAACTGGCAGCGGTGGTACACTAATTACAATTATCAGTTTAGTAGAAACAAAAGAAGTATAAAAAGCTGAAACTTATTTTCGTTCTTAAATGATATTTTTGATGCAAATTGCAACCGGCTGTTACTACAGAGGTTGTTGAAATGCTGAGCTTACTAATGAGTGAACAAAGTTAAATTGGTCCAGACTGCCGTCAGCCGGGAACTGGTCATCATAATCCAATTACTGTCACATTTACGCGACGGAATCTGAAAAGCTGGAACAAAAACAACAGAGGAAAAATTGTCGCCTCAAAGTTTATTTATAAAACCTTTCGCCTAGAGGTTTTTGAAGTTCTGATCATATCTAGGTACATAGTTTATAATAGGTTTCCGTTTTTGGTTTGTGATAAATTCGGCCTCATAACCGAATTTCTCTGATAGCCATTCGTTCATGTGAATAAATCGTCTGGGTATCTAATAATATTAATTATTATTATATTTTGTGGAATGAAATCATTCTTTCTTTATAATTAATCAATTCTTGATTTTGATTGATGATTGAATTTATTAAATATCCGCTAATATTTTGCTTGACTTTTTCAGCAAAATACATATGTATATGATTTATTTAATTTATTTGAAGGACTTCGTTCTTTATTTCGGGCTTTTGAGCATATCTAAATATAATTTCAACCTCCAAATAAATCCCATTTACGTACCATATACTTATGAAATTTCATGTATGCGTCGAGCAAGTACCCAGTACTAAATATTTTGCTATCATAAATAACGGGAACAAAACTATTTGCATTTAACTTTAAAGTGCTATTATTTTGAAAACTTTGTCGACTGTACGCTCAGTCAGATAAATCGAAACATTTTCATTATGTTTCCCCAAAACCTCGTAAATGCCAAAAGATGCTGTAAATAATTATAATTTAGAAGAAAACATTCTAGTTATACCTATTTATTTAAATACAAAATAAATAAAACTAGAATACTACATTATAAAAATATTTAGTCTCAGCCACGAGCAAAAAGAATTTCTGATATTATTTTATCCGATAGTATCAAATATTATTTAATAGCAAAGCGAACTTGATCCCACGACTTTGTTCGTGATGTTGACTTTGAATCTATAAACTGTTCAGTCAACGTTTGTCAAGACTTTCCGATTGCTCTTCGAACTATGTATTTAGTATTTCAGTAACTGTATGGTAATATTTTTATTTTAATCTTGGGTATTTCTAACTAAAGTCAAATTCGGGTTTAATGGGGAAGTCATAAAATGATGTTTTTCAAACTGAACTGTTTATTTATTTATCAACATCATAAGCATCATAATTTCAGCCGTAGGACATAGGCCTCCTCAATAGATTTTCACTTGTTTTTTATTTAGTTGGATATAATAAGTCCATGAAGCGGTTTTTAGGGTTCCGTACCCAAAGTGTAAAACGGGACCCTATTGTTTTATGGAATTTCAAATCTGTGTTGAAATTGTTGGTGTATAACTTAAATTAAATTCACAAATAACAAACTTTTTAAAGCAGAATGAACTATATTATTTCAACAATAGTAATATTTGCATGAATAAATAAGTCTCGCTGTATTCTACTTTAATGAGTGTACTTACGCGCGCATTAACTTTGGTTAATACACATATTAAGTGGTTGAAGGTGACGAAACTATAATTGTGACAATTTCACGCTTTAATTGAGCACAACAGTTAAACTGTGAAGTGCTCGTTTGCCTGAAATTGTCAGTCGTGAAAATATGGCGGTTTATGAGTTGTTAACGAAATGAGCGAACTTGTTAATATGAAATGAACTCAAAACTTCATAATTGTTACTTTACCCATAGGTATACTCAAATGGGTTTTCTTTTTGTCTGACTTTAAAAAAAGGAGGAGAAGAACTACGTAGCAACCTCTAAATAGCTACGTTATGTTTCAAATCGTATTAGGTAGAAGGTGGTTCCTGAGATTAGTGCGACCTGTTTTTGCAAATATGTATTGAAAATATATATTTTTAAAATTGATTGTTCATAAAAATAATAAGTATGTCAAGTCGGAGGCAATAATTATGTTAATTCTTGATGATATCGTAAATTGCTTATCTAATATCTACCGAATATGCCTAATATCGCAAATATAATAAAATCATCATGATGATGATTTATGTTTAATACATTTATTACCTACTCACCGTATTTTTATAATGCGTGATAAATAATACGTAAACAATATAAAATAAAGACTTGCTATATTTTTTGCATATCGTATCTTTCTGATAAGTTCTGCATACACTGACCTACATTGATCTCGCTTGCTGTTCGAGTGAGCTCAACCATTGTATTATATTATAATTTTGTAATATCAAAATCGTTACGTGTTTTTGGACTTGACGTTCTTAGCCTGTTGGGTACCCTTTTTACTTATTTGTTACTATCTGTTTTACTCATGTTCTGGGGGAATCACTAACTACAACAAGATTAAATGTAGCCTAATGTCCTTCTTCAGACTGTAGACCAACTGTGTATAAAACAATACATAGTTTAGGTCTAGGAATGAAAGCCAGACTGAAACAAACAAAGTTACTAGCAGCATAATATTAGTAAACGTACTTCTCGTAATGAAATCTTCTGAAAGACATAGTAAGGCCCAAGTACACCGACAACATAAACGTCAGTTATCTTAAAACAATTGTTTGTTTACTATGAATTTTCGAGTTCAATATTCAAACTAAAAAGTTGTTAACGAAAAACTGAAGTTAATGCTGTCGTTGTAAATGGGCCTAATATTAACTGTATCGAAACATTAATTAACTGTACTACGCCAATAACAATAAAAACACCAGTTAAGAAACTGGTTCTGAATGCAATACTACACGGAAATAACTTCAATTAAAAAGCCTTAATTACTGAATGTCAATAACCTTATTGTTTCCACCAACTTAAAAAAAATAATAAGCTTCGAAGACTTTAATAATTTCACTAAGACTTCATTTTTGAACCTTTACGTATTGTCTCCGTGAGATTACTAATACCCGGTTCTTGCAAAAATAAACTAGGTAGGTATAGTCTTTCTTACTGACGATAGTTTTATGATAAAATACCAATAGGCCTTAAACATTATACGTCATACATAAATTTTGAAAATCTTTTGGTGTTATAACTTGTCATTGGATGTTAAGTTATAGGTAAGTAATATGATTTTTTTTTATATCGATAGCCTGAACTTAAACATGATGGAAAGGGGTCCAAAAATAATTTCACGTGTTCGCACGGGTATCGATTACTTAGTTAAAATTTTAATTTAAAGGAGAGGTCGGCTAATGTTGTAACTTAAGCAAAAGTATTGGGCATAAGCGTACTTATAGTTAGGGGCCAATGTGATTTCAATTCGAAAATGTTTCATCGCATACCATCGTGGACTTATAAGGATGCATATAAAAGCTACGAATAATAGATATCCCTTTCCCTATGATCCCCCTATGATATTCTGATGATTCCCTTACGATATCATGATCCCTTGAAAGAGAGTCAGAAATATGATTTATATCAAACTAGCAGGCAATATGTAGTTTTACATTACCTATACCACAACTTGTGTTTGTTTACAAATACTGATAAAACATCGTTAATAGGTTGTTAATACTCATAGATACTCCTAAGTTAAATAAAGGCTGGATATCAGTAGATAAGAACCACAACAAACAAAAGGCAATCAAATGAAATAATTCTACGTACCTATACATAAGTACCAACAAGTAATGGTTTATAAACAACATTCCACCATACATTCAATATATCGGGTGTCAATTTAATGTATGGTTTCAGATATCAAAAACCGCTTACACAGTAACAGGCAAGGGCGCTGACTTAGCGTGGGCATAATGTAAGGTTGCATTGCGATAGGTCGCGCGGATCACGGCGTCAAGTGACGGCGGTGACGAGTGTCATATATGAGTGATATTAAAGTTATTAACGCGCGAGGGATGATCCAGGTCGGTGCGCTCCCTCGGCAGCTCGCTGGAGCCGGCGTCGCTCGGTTGGGCAGCCGCTCCGCTCGCCGCCACGCGCCCGCCGCAGCGAGCCGGCGAGCGGGCTGCACGCACAGTCCTCTCCTAACCGCGAGTGAGCGCGCTGCTGCCGCGGCGCGCCCTCCGCACACCGAAGCAGGCACATGCCTACGAAATGTCACCTACCTACATTTCCCGATAACGTCCGATTAGCAATTAACACCGCCGAATAGCACGCTCAGTGCACGGCGTCGTTTGATAGTTTTAAACGTTCTATTATTAACAGTTGTATCTTTTTGTCGTGAAGTTTTTTCGAGTAAGATTTTACGCGTACCGATTACATATATGGAATGTGTTGCTAATTCATAACCTTGAGTACACAGAATCAAATTATTGTTTGGAGTGTTTTTATTAGTTGCGTCGCCGGTAATTATGTCTCGTCGTGTTTGTGTGTACATTGTTTGTAACGCGTGTAGTTTCACTGTGTTTTTCTCAAGTTAAACAGGAAATAACCAGTAAATGTAAGAGTTGGCCTGCATTGTTTTGTTAAATGTGCCGATAAATATGCCTCGCTTACTTGGATTTGAGAGTGACGTATAGAATCCGGTTTTTGTTTACGGATCTGATGCTGATGCTGACCTTGCTGGTAAGAATATGACACAGTATGTGTCGGCGTTGCTGCAAAATGTCATTCAGGAGCCATAATCATTAAAAGTAACTTAATTCTCACATGTTACTTTGTATGATCGTGGTCTTACAAAGTAACATCGTAGCGTCTCGATACGCACGGCCGAATGACAAGCCCACACGGCTTGCCGCTCGCATCTAAATGTGCAATTAACTACGTGCTGGCTTTTGTATTCTATCACAGAAATAAAATCTTTAGGATTACGTCAGTAATTAATTATTAGAAATCACAACGCGCATTTTATTGCTTTAAATAGGAAACTTTATCTTCACAGGATACTTAGTGGTGCGTGTTACAATAGTACGTTTATTGTTGCAAAACATGACGATTTTACAACTTGAATCATTTATTTGCCTATAATAATACTAGCAGAGGGATTCCTCATTGTAATTAGCCTACCTACACAGTACGTAAATGAGAAAAAATGTACGTGGGTACCTACTTCTAGTTGCCAACTAACCCTACGTTGACTATTCTAAATATGCATGCTGACTAATTTATTTTGAACTTGTTTATTTCATTAGAAAACACAAAGGATAACTTTAATAACAATAAAATTAATAACGTATTGTCTCTTAAAAATATTTGTTTACACTAATTAAAAGATGAATAAATACAATATTAATTGGCATTGTCAACACGCAATACAATAGAATAAACGGCTGTATTAAAATAATATTAGGTAGGAAAGCCTTAAACTTAAGTACTTATAATACTTTAATATTATTAGATATATACACACTGACTTTTGACAAGCCAATATCATAAGTTTGAATCAAGTAATAAAAAGAAAATACAGCTGTGATATACAAACAAGAATTAAAAGTATTTACTAAGACCCTTTCCAGCCTAAATGTTAAGGTTACAACCCACCGTAACGACTGCTTGTGCCAGGGACTCAGTACAAAACAGTTTCCCTTGGGAAATTTTACATCCTACGTCATTGCGTCGTATTACATGCACAAAAAGCCGATGAATATCACCCAACATATCAGTAGTAAAATTGTCGGAACTCATTCGATATTCCAAAAGTTATCCTACATTTAAAAATCACAAAGTAATTTTATCTCTTCATGCTGTTAACGTCAATTTAAAATATACAGATACGTATTAAAAATATGCAAATATTTTATAAATAAATTCTCAACTGCCTACCATACTACTTCTACCTATTTATGGAACTACTTTCTACTAATAGCATACATGTATCCAAGAAAAGATCACATAATTGTGTACATATCCAATTTTCCGCAAACAGCCAATGATCAGCGCATGCCGTTCGTGACGTCACTATATGGCGCGAACCATGACATAGGATCCGATCCGAAGTAATTGCATTATTAATAAGCATAAAGAGGATTACCCGTCGAGTTTGTGATAAAAATATAACCTCAAATACTTGTCACAGATCGTTATCAACAAAAATAAACACATATTTTTATTAATCAGACTTTCCTCGTGTAATGTTATCTGAACGTACCCAAAAATGTGTTAATCGTCGGATTAAATGGCTCCTTTTAATCGAGATTATGAAATTCTTGTTAATTAACCGAAAACTTAATTGCATTCGAATCTCATTTTGCGCGTCTCGTGCAACTTCGACCTTGCTTTTAGTGCAAAAGATCGGTTTTATAAACTGTTTTTTTTTCTGTTTAATAAGTTTAATTATCTTAACACATTTTATGCTTTGCTTTTTGAAAATGCTGCTTAAATATTATTCTCTATAACTTTGCTGCAGCGATAGCAGCCTCTTTAATTATTAATTAGTGTCCTATTCTCACAACGGGTTCACCCAACATAAAAAATATATCTAATACGCCGTCGCAAGGGTATCGACAAATTCTCAAGGATCGAGACTTTCGTCCAAAGACAAAAAGATTAGGTGAACTACTTAATATCGGCAATCCCATTTCAAAAATTCATTCTGCGATTTTGTAGTGTGAGAGAATTTATGGTAGGTAATTCGATTTTCGAATAGTGAGCGCGCCTAATTACGGGGCTAGGTATGCTGCAAAATGGTAAAGCGATTGAACGTTCTAGCTAACTAGGCAATGTACGCATTAATTATGGCTGAAACTTGTAATTTAGAAAGGGTAATTAAAAATGAAATGATTAAGAATTTCGGCGCAGAGTATTATAGATATCACCACGAATTTATTTGAAGATTACCTACATACTGATTATTTATCAGATAGTACTAAGAAATATATGTATACGTATGCATTTATCACACATAATTCACTGGATAATCTCATATAAATCCGAAATCCATCAACGCCACGTGGGTCATGCTGGAAGCGACATTACGCTTATCATAACGATATCCCCAACATATTTATTAATTTGTACATAAGATGGCTCATCATTAACTTATTTAATTACATGACCAACTTATGAGATAATTGGATTTCAAGAATATTATTTTCTCATTTTGGAATAATTATGTTCTGATATAAGATACTGTCAGAAACAGAAGTCGGATATTTCGTTTCTTAATAGTGCGTTTTTCGAGGCCTAATTATTTTATCAGCCCACATACTAATTTGTTTTGCTACGTAGGCAGGTAGGAATAATTACATTAATTACATTGTTACGTAAAATGTTTCTAATTCCAAATATTGCTCGGTATATAAGGGTATACAAAATATCGACCGAAATTAATAGACCAGAGCAAAACTCGCGAAGAATAGCGTAGTCGACAAATTGGAAAACTTGCTGGATGCAGATTTTTTATTTTTTTAGTTACTGTTGTTAATTAGTTTGTTGTGTAATATTAAAAGACTTTTTATTGTTGAAAATTAATACTAGTGTAAATGAAACAAAATTACAGCTGATTTTGAAATATTGGTGCCTAAAACTCAAGAGATAGACCGCTGCCCCCGGGAGCAGTATGTAATGTACCTACACATTACCAAATAATTAAATGATAGGTTTATTTCTATGGGTTCAAAGTGACAGCTCTGATTAAATTACACCCTAAAAGCTACATAAACAACCCTGACCAAGATTAATTTGTCACTCCAATGTAATAACATCTACATACAAGTAAGTACACAAGTGCTCGTCTCGTTAGCCACGTGTTTCCCTACGTGGTAAACTCGAGTGCCAACTAATCACCCCCATGACCGCTGTTTGATTAACACATTCACTGCGGCAGCGTTAAATCTAAACTTTCTACTAGTGCGATACGAGACAAATGCTGCCCGTATCTATATTTCCTGATATGCGTTACGGCTTCTATTTTGCCGTACCAGAACCTGACTTTCAAAGCCTATACAGACGTGGAAACCACCTATATCAATGGTTTTTATCAACAAATCGATAGACTATATCCTTGTATACACCTAGCTGCAGTCGCCCCGGGTTCTCTGTTATACTTTGAAAGATACAGAGATTTTTCAAAATCTTTCATTCGCGGCAATATATATGCCGTACAGCGTAGAAGTGAAAAAATGCTAGGGATGGGGTTTACTTCTGGAATGATAGTCGATAGTTTAAAAATATTTTTTATTGTAGATAAAATATTCATATTTATCAGTGTTATATTATTATATAAATCAACATAATTATGTAACCTAATTATATAATATGTATAAATATGTATTTATATTCTACCACAATCACACTATAGCGCCACCTAGTCCCAAATACATATAATGCATAGTATAGTTAGAAAATACACCCAGACCAAGACAACTAGACAAAGAATGTTTGATTTGTGTGGGAATCTAACCCACAACCACTACGCCAACAGACCAATTTTAAAAACTAAAACTATTAAAGGACGTGTATGAAACTTAGTAAGTAGGTAGTTATTCCACTGAATTATTTTCACACTTGACATCTTTGGCATCAAGATGATGATTTCCCCTCTCTCTCCACTCAAATCCAGTTTTTTATGTGAACATTGTATTTGTATTGTCTCATTGTAGCAGAACCGCGTAATATTTTTCACAAAAAATATTGTTACGTCTTGCTTACGGCCAGCACTAGCGCACACTGAACCGCCGCGCGGACGCATGCAATGTGGTGCGGGGTTGGGGGGGTACGGCAAGATATTCGCCGTACCGCACTGAATGAAAATAATTATTTTACTGTGCGTTACGGCAACTAATTTGCCGTATATTGTTAGTGTACAATATTATTATATTAAAAGCAACAATATTGAAAATATCACTATCTCATTCCTACGCGCAAGGGAACTTAGATAAATCGCCCCCGCACAGTACGCAAAACAAGGACAACGAGCTACCGCACTGGCTGAGAGTCAAATACGGCCAAATACTTGCCGTAACGCAGTGAATGTGTTAATAACCCCGTTCAGGTGTTGAGGACATAAACGTCGGCAATTTACCTGTTAAATCTAAGCTGTTGTTATCTGTGGAACAACGTGTGCCGTGGGAAAATGGTACGGTGTAAAGAGAGAAAGATCGTGGGGTCGGAAGACAATGAAATTATTAACTGTTTGGACTAACGGTTAATTGAACTTGATGTTTTATGTGTGCTAAAACAGTTCAGTTACTTGTTTCTTTGTGTTGGTTACATTATCTAGATACTTAAGAAGAAATAACTTTAATTAATGGCTATTCATTTAATGATAAAGCATAGTTTTTGTATATTCAACGGTATGAAAAATGTAATCTCGATTTTCCGACATAAAGCAGGGTTTGTCAGAATTAGACCAGACAGCCCGTCTGGATAAGAATAAACAAAACACGTGCGAAGACGAGTAAATCAAAAATGCATTTACATTCTGATTTACTGCTTAGTCGTGCTCTGAATATCTTAGAGATATACCTACTGACTGATGCATAAGCCATCGCAATAAAATTGTCATCGTATTACAATTTACCTAGTCATGTGTAGAAAATGCAACTTAACAAAATCCTAGATTATCTTGCTTTGTACTTATGTCGCTTTAATTTGAGCTAAGTTAACTTAATCTTGGTGAGAAAGTATAAATATTAGGATCTTTTTAAAAATAAGCACTTTTTTTTGGTTTTAGGTAATGAGAGTTAAAAAGGTAGGTATGTCAATAGGCCTTTATTGCTTTAAATGACAGCAAAAACTTTTTCTAAAAACTGTAATTATGAAATAAAAATTTCAAAAACTATTTTTTCAGCACAAACAATACGAACAAACAGTTAAACTGTTCACATTCCATTGCACTTTTTTTCAATCGCTCCAATATCGTTTGACGGCCCCAGTAAAAGTTCAATGGACTGCGAATCGAAATGGGAAACTTTATCTTAGCAAACACTGAAACCTCACGAGATAGAAAATCATATTGAAACATCCCAGATTCAATTTCGCAACTAGATGTTCTCGGTATTAATTATGATTTAGCCTAGACAGGTTCTACCCACCTTGAACCTTTCAGCTAAACAATATAAAGTGAATTTGCTTTATAGTGGCGACTGGATAGTAATAAAAATATTATTTTAGATATCAGACACATAAAGCCTATATTTCATGTTTGAATTCGTTCCGATTTGTAGTTTAATAAAATGAAAATTAAACTCCAAAATATAAAAAAGTGAAAGCTAACTTTTCAAAATTCAAAAACAATACAAGGCGTTGTACTTTTACTTACTGTGCCTGTACCGCCAAGTTTAAATCTGGATAACTTAACCAATAATTAGACATTGATATTTGACTT
Source organism: Helicoverpa armigera (assembly GCF_030705265.1). Lineage (NCBI taxonomy): Eukaryota > Metazoa > Arthropoda > Insecta > Lepidoptera > Noctuidae > Helicoverpa > Helicoverpa armigera. Next base: position 5,511,392 of record NC_087123.1, on the reverse strand, counting down.
GTTAAATGTTAGATTTTCTGTTACAAAAATGTCTTGTTTACCTACCCTAAAGCTACTTACATACTCAGAGCCTTTTTATCGTCCCACTGCTGGGCACAGGCCTCCTCTCACACGGAGAAGAAGTTACATAAATAGGTTTTTTTTAATCTAACTAAAGGCTGGCTTGTTTCACGCGGTTGTTAATAGCACTACGTACCACTGGGTGCTATTACAATGTCCGAAGCTGCCTTTCTCCGCTTAGCTATTTTAACAGTAAGCCCCGTAATTACTCCGGTCATAATTATTTCTTTACCCGGGCTAAAGATAATTTGCAACTGCTGCTTCTAAAAAGATTTTCTTAAAGTTACTTACCTTTTTTTGTACAGTGAAATGTGAACTTATTATTATTTGGTCTGTTTTTGAAATACATAGATTTACTTTAAGGTTTTCCACAAATTATATTTTCAACATTTTAGGTTCACTATGTAGGTACCTACACAAAGAAGTGGGTAGATCTAAAATAAAATAGAAAAATAATTGAAACAACAAACAAAATTTATGTCTGGTCATAGACTTAATTATAAAACAGTGAATCTTGAATAAATAAAATAATATTAGGTATCATATACGGGTACATTTTTCTTTTTGTATTTACAAAATTCTTTGATACTTAAATAACATAATAAGCTTTGTAAAAAGATAATGAAATATGAATATAAAAATCTTAATAAACATAACATATTTTAGACATTACTGATTTCGTGACTACATAAGAAAATGCTTTACTTAATTAAAGAATACCTCAAGCTATGAAATAATTATGTTTCTTATTTCATTTCATCGGATTTTTTAATTGGTTGACATTAACTTTACTTTTTATATAAATTAAATATATTTAATTAGTGGTTAATGAGAAAAGACAATATATTTATACCTCTACAATCTTTTTAGATAACTAAATTATTGCTCTTTATGAAAACTTAATTACAATTGTACCGTATCCCTTAAGACTTGTCCTATGTATATGTCCTGAAAGAAGCTAAGTTACAGAACAGAATATTAACCTGGAAAACTTAGAAAATGGTACAATACAGTGGGGCTATTAATCCATAAATGCCATTGACAAGAGAACAGAACGGTGGTTCACTTAATTGATTTCTTGCCCCGAACCTTGCCACTGACGTTAATTTATTTCAATTCTAGTCTTCTTTGATTAAGAAAGTTCCCCTCTTTATGCATGTTCGGACAGATAAGGACAAAGATAGACATTTTAAAGAATTCATTGTGAATTCGTTTTGTTAAGTCATTATAACTTTTCATGTTCTCGTAAATTACAAAGCTGATTTACATAAGGAACAGTATTTTGATTACATTAGGGTGTAGTGAAGGTTTTGTTGTTATTATAGTATGCTAATTGAGAGATATCTAGTTGTTAACAGTTGCAAACTTAGATGAATAATTGATCAAATAACATTAAGCAATTGACGTAGTTTTGGTCTATATCATCATAGTTATTAGAGAACCTTGGAATACCGATTCATGGAAGAATGTGTTGCATATGATTACGTAGAATCATAAACAACTGTAATTTGACTGAACTTTAAATTCGTGTGGATCGTGCCACATTGCCTCTGCGCATGTCGTGCATAATGTCGTAAACTCACACAACAACACTTTGATGGTGTCGAACATGATTACGCGAGGCAAAATTACACGCTCCAGATCGTTTTAGCTTTATCACCCTTTTTAACTAGCACGCCTGTCGGTGACAATAAAAACTTCGTACGTTGAAATCAGCCATTCGTCGGCGGCCTAGTAACGATCCGTTGGACCCCCGGCATTACGTCTCAAAGAACTCCTAACAAAATTTACATTTTTATACAAGTTTCTACCTACAACGTGTATGGCGATAAGTTTTCCAGAAGTTGGAAGTAAAACAGAAAGTTGTAAGGGTTGCTGTTTTATTAGATCCTTCAGATTTATATAAAGGACTTCCAGTATTTATGGGTCGTATTAAGACGGATTTATTTCCGTGGATTAGTTTAGCGTACGGGTGTGCAGGTTTGATGGATTTCTGCTGAGTTGGAAGGATTCGAGGCTCGTAAATTTGAATCAAACGTACGTATTTTGACAGAATATCCGAATTGGAGTCGAATGACCCCTTTCAAAGTCACGTGAAGCGTGATAAAATACGTATCTAAGTGGATATGTCGTCATCATGTAAGCATCCGTCGAATAACATTCATGTAGGTTTTTATGTCAATAATTATCTATTTAAAATTGTACTGTTGTGACTATGGTCCATGATAAACTTACTCAGCTATAAATTTGAATAAAAAACTAAACACGTACTTACTTGCGTATTATGCGTTCATCTTACAATAATAATTATGAAAGACAAAGGATTTTTAGTCTGTGGACCTATAGTAAAAATCTTACGCTGTTGGGAAGCTAGAATATCCCCAAGTACCTATATTTTGTCCAGGTACGAAAAGAAGTTCCCCGGGACGCGAGTACCAGCTAGTAATGCAATATTACCACATGTTATGAAATATTGCTTATTCACAGTAGATAACTGTCAATCTCTAGGGGATTTCCGTAATTTGAAATGCTTTGTTCCAACAAACCTAAATTGGACTAAACAAACACTATTCTACTAAACCGATGACACATAATACATAACTAACCTATTTTGCGTATGATACCGATTACTAAACATTAGTATGTAGCACTAGATAAGAAGTACTACGATCAAGGGTGCTTCAACTTTCCAACTGTCGAGTATATATGAACGCTAATCTCCGCAACGACCCTAAAGACTGATTTTGATTGACACATCTAGCAATGCTCAATACGTACTCGAACATCGGGTAGGGCGTCCAAGTGCCTCGGCCTGAGTAATCCCTTAGGCCGAGGCCGAGATATACGACCGCGATAATCTTCACTCAAGGCTCATGAAAGCAAAATCGCTGAACACGGTACAACTTTTCCGGTGAAGCGGATTTTGGTTGTCGCGTGCACGGATTAACGGAAGGTGCGCCCAACTTAGATTTTCAACTAATTGGTGGTGTTTTTTTATCCTTTGCTAATTTGAAACCTTGATAAAAGACCGTGTTTCTACGAAAAGGTAATTTGGATACAGAAGTTAGCTTTGATCTTTGTTTGCTACCTACACGTTATGTAAATTATAATGGTATCCAGACCATTTGTATTTTTTGTTTAAATAACAGTACTTACATGTTATACTTACTTTATTGCCTTGTGGCAAATGATAAATTATATTATCATTGAAACTTACCGATTTTCCTGACAATGTAAGGAATTGATCACTCAAAAAAGTTGACTTGAACAAGACATAAAGAGGATAGCAGTCGATGATGCAAAATGTTTTATTTTCCTGTAACAATGATACTTAAACTATGTTATCAATATAACTACGTCATGCGGTTAGCACATTACCTAATTCGCTATCATTGAACAGGAAATGACCTATTACAATGATTTAACTACAGCCGTAGTATTTTATTTCGCACATCAATGTTCGGCGTCCTCACGATTCGCGGGAAAATCATTCGATATAGCCGATATCGATTCAACCGTATCGAATATCTGAAGAGTATCGTTCGTGACTACTAATAGTTTGTATATTATGTTACACAAACGATCAAACAAATTGTATTATGGTGTACACAACGTTATATTGTTTACTTACCCACAAGACTGAGTGATTTTATTTACTTATATTGTTCATATCGATTCTCACGTCATCGTTTATGATATATTTATGCAAACATAAGCTAATCTTCAACAACATAAACGCAATACATACGTTATAAATCGTTGGGAAATATTTATACGTAAATAATAAATATATATCTATGTATATCTAGCTACCTACATGTGCTAAGAAAAACTCCTTTCCTGACTATTATTTTTGTCTGAAGTTTTCCATAAGTAGGTACAGCTGAATATGACCTTCATAGGGAGTAGGTACTATCAGAGCATAGAATATATGAATTCTAAGTTATGTATAAAATAAAAAACAGTATATTGTTATTCAATCCGATTACAACGTAACTTCAAGGTTGTCAATACCATAATAGATAATGTATACATATATATATTGATCCTGGCCGATTTCGGCCACAGCGACTTGGATCTGCGCTTAATTTTGAGAGCTTCGCTGGTGTGCTCTCCAGTGACTGACAAAGCCAATTTTTGCAGTGAATGTCCGTCCACATTCACTGCAAGTCAGCACTCCTCCGATATAGGTGTATTGTATGGCCGCGGGTGGTCGGGCCTTCAGCTCATCTCGCCTAGCGTCGAGCTGTTCTCTCCGCCGGCTCTCAAACTCGCACACCTTGTCCTTAATAGTCCGCCTCCATTTGGTCCTATCTGCCGCCATAGCCTCCCAGTGTGACGGATCTAAGTCACATCTCTTCATGTGGCGTTTCAGCACATCTTTGTACCGCAGACGTTGACCACCCTGCTTACGCTTGCCAGTCTCCAGCTCTGAGTAGAAGACGCGCTTTGCTACTCGGGCATCTGACATCCGGGAGACATGACCAGCCCAGCGCAGCTGTCGACGCATTAGATAGGCCTCAATACCGCTGACATTAGCGCGTCTAAGTACTTCCGTGTTACGAACACGGTCCGACCACTGGATGCACATAATGTCACGTAGGCATTTTAGATGGAATCTATCTAATGTCCGAATATGCTCGCGGTATAGACACCAAGTCTCAGAGGCATATAGGAGATTTGGCAGAACTATTGCCATGTACACAGCTACTTTTGTAGAGAGCTTTATGTCATGTGAGCGGAACACCTTGGCACGAAGTCTACCAAAAGCTGCAGCAGCTGCTCCTATTCGGCTGTTGACTTCGTTATCAAGGAGACACCTGGATGTTATGGTGCTGCCAAGATATTTGAATTGGTTTACTTGCTTAAGCGAGACATCTCCGAGTCTAATGTCAACTGGGGCACTGTTCACAGTATCAAGTGCCATGACTTCGGTTTTCTTGACATTTATCTTCAGGCCAAATCTGCTGCATGCCTGCAGTAGTCTCGACATAAGCCTCTGCAGCCCATCTGGGGATTCCGCCACAAAACATAAGTCATCTGCATACATCATCTCAGTGATAGTCGCGTGAGACACTCTTGTGCGAGCCTTGAGTCTATTTAGGTTGAAGACACCACCGCCATCGGTACGAAAACAAATACGGATACCTTCGGACAGAGTCTGCAAGGCTTCCCGAACGACAACTGCAAAGTACAGGGCAAAGAGAGTTGGAGCGAGCACGCAGCCCTGTTTCACACCGCAGCTCACTTTAAAGAACTCCGAGTCCTCGCCCTGCACACTGACACAACAGCGAAATAGATAATGTATGAAGTGGGTTAAACATAGGTAGAAGTGGCACTCGCGACGGATATTTAAATATAAGTTTGTATTAAAAAGGAACGTTAATTTTAGTCTGATATCCTTGACTTCTGAAAGTGAATCTTACAAAAGTACAATATATAACAAAACTTTTTTTTTTTATCTTTCAACAAGTCTTTTTTTTATTTTATTCTTTATTGCAATATATTTATTTTAAAACGTAAAAAAGGATAGATTTTAAAAACTACGCACTAAAGTGTAGTCTTAATTTATTAGTAAGCGCGTTTTCTGACAGGCTTAACCATGCGTGAATAATAGTGTATAAAATACAGAAAATATTTCAGCGATCACGTTCTTCGTCACACGAATTCCAGACTCAAAAAAAGAATTATTATTAAAAAAACAAAATACCCGACTGCACACTAAAAAAAGAGTAAAACAAGCCCCACAATAATATTGATCAATCAAATGCTAAATATTGATGGAAAGCATCGCAGGCGGGGACCAACAGAGGCTTATTTATAGTCATTTCGGTTGTGCACCATTTAGCAGAATTTTCGTTGGTGGCGGTCAAGGTGGTCCCCGCCTGCGATGCTTTCCATCAATATTTAGCATTTGATTGATCAATATTATTGTGGGGCTTGTTTTACTCTTTTTTTAGTGTGCAGTCGGGTATTTTGTTTTTTTAATAATAATTCTTTTATTTATAACTTTTTAGCTGTTTTTATTTAACGAAAATGTTGTAGATGTAGAAGACTATGTATATGTAAGTACCATTTTAAATTATTTCGACGACATTTGGCTTTAGATTACGAGTGATGTTACTTATGATTATCGGCTGTATACTCGAGCATATCCCCCTCCGCACCGCGCCGCGCGCCGCATGCCAGGCCACGCCCTATCTTTTTGCTTGCTAACGCATGAGTTGCTTTGCGTTGACGCAGAATTAACATGTTCCCGTGGGAATTTTGAGAAAAAACGTATCCTATATTAATTATTACTCCCGTGATTGAAATGAATCTAATGATACCGCATACATATTTTTTTAAAGGGAAATTTAGAAAAAATATCCCGTGGGACTTTTAGGATAAAATGTATCCTATGACACTCCCGTAATCAAGACAAATCTAACGATACCTCATACATCAAAATCCATCAAGCCGTTTAGGCTACAGGAGGTCACAAAGGAACAGACATACATACATACATACATACATACATACTTACATACACTCGAAAAACATTACCCTCCTTCTTTGGCAGTCGGGTAATAAAAATGTAGATATGACCGCTATATTCCAGAATTAATAGACGTCACGTGGTCATAACCAGACGCCATTAATTTTATACGATACCTACGACGCATTTTATATTTTCTCCTACAAGAAATAAAATAAGAAATTGTGTTGTAAAATTTATATTTCTTTTTTTTTGTAAAAGTCTTGTCGCCTGTAAAGTTTAATTTAGTTTTATGGAACCTAACATTATTTCGTTGAAACATATATGACACACATACATATACTCGTACGATAGTCGTTCCACGATAGACATAAGCCCGATCTTACACAAAATATTCCATGTAATAGTACGATATAGGTATCAACAAAGAAGCCTCTACAAGGGATTACAAAGGGGAACACTGAGGTACACATCTTAAGTTAGCATAATCCCCTTTTAATTGAACTGAATTTAACTTTTGTTTAGCTCTAGGATTTTCTCATATTTATGAGTAGACATAGCTTATTACAACCGTTTATCAGGCATTTAAGTATTTTCAGCTGCATCTTACTCACTTAATATCCCTCCCATTTCCGCGATGTTTTCTTGAAAAGGAGTCATTTTGTGTCTCTCGTACATTGTCTCATCATAGAGCACATAAAGTAATTTTACAGTGAAACAAGCGTAATACCGCGTCGAGTGATCGCACATTACATCGCCAGGCAGCCACAGAAGGTTACCGAACTGTAAAATGGTCTCACATCATGCACGCATGCCTTATCCTTATTTAAACGTACACATTGTGAAATACATAATGCTTCGAAATACGTTAACTTGAACCCTTTTTACCGTTGTTGGATAAGTTTACCGAAAGTCCTTCGTTTCAAAGTCAAATGTATCGAGTTTCGAATTTCGTTCGCTTAAACTATGAAGAACATTTCGTAAGATCTAGAAACGCGAAAACTTTATAAAGAATGTGAATTTATTTATATTAATGAAGTCTGAATAGTTCGGAGACCTAAGTTTTGTGTATTTTAAATTCAAAATCTAATTCACGTGCCGCCAATAAAATTTCATATTATTCCTTAAGTTTTATTTTAAAGTGTATTGACCTCCTCACGAAAATATGAAAAATTGCTCGTAGAGTTACAAAATATATTTAGTTACAACAGTTACAGTCTCCCAATAAATTCCACCTAATAGCTCAAATACTTTCTGCATTTTTGATTCTTCGATCACGTCAGCACGATTTTCTAATACCTCCCAAAATGGCCATGGGTCCAAATATGTAATAAAGTTCATTCATAACGCTTTGTCTAAATTTGCTGTCTCTCGGAGTTATGTAAAACGTTTATAGCCTAAGGGCCGTAATAAAAACACCCGATCACGTAGTTCGGAATGGCCATAATCCTAAAGGTCCGCCCCCGCCTATGGACCGCTAATCCCAACTATAGTTACTCGGAAAGTGTAGAAATATCAACCATGAAAGCTGCAAAGAGTAAAAAGTTGTATGATTCATGAGTAGTTATGTCACATTTGCGTCTCTAGTACGTATTATGTAGTACAAAGATTTTTGAAGCTGGATTTTACAAAGCGGGTACTCCCTTGGAAACATTTTAGTGTGCACTTTCTCTCCTGAGTTTTATAAAACCCAAAGAGGTTTTGTCGTACCTATTTTACGTGGTTTCATATTCGAGTGCGAATAAAGTGATACAAGATATGCTTTTAGTAGGCATAGTAAGGCTTTGGTCCAGTAAACAGTTTCTTTCGATTTATAGGGTCCTAACGTGGGTTTAATTGACTCCGTATAAAGCAGATAGCCTAAATTGTGATTCTTATCACAGGTTCTAAGCAGAATTTATACTTGATTTCGAACCGTTTCAGTACCGAATAAAAATAGGAGCCTAGTGCAAAATTGAAAACATAAAATTCTAGTATTATTGTCTAGACGTCTGTTTGTATATGCAAAGCGTAGAAGCCGTATATGTCAGTCTGTATTCAACACACTATTTAATATTATAGTGAGGCTGCTAGACGTTCGCGTTGTTTCTTTGTGGTCGTATCTTTTGTTCATTTTAACCGATTTCCCAATGTACGAATAAATCAACTGCTCCAACTGGAGTGACGACACTTAACATGAATACATTTTCCAATCGATTTTTATGTTTAATTCATAAATTTGCTTCTTTTGCATCGTGATTTTGGCGCTCCCATAAATCTTTTTCCTTAAAAAATATTATTTATCATTTAAAATTATTGCGATTCATATTTCTGAACCCATTTATTCCACTTCAGCGAACAAAGATGAGTTTTTTGTGCATTTATTTTACTATTCTGCAATAAGAGAATATGATGAAGCGGATAACTTTGAATTACCACAACGACAGTAAATTAGGGTAAAAAAACTCAAAGAAAAAACTTTCATCTATTTCGTCTTACCGTGTACATCGTACCAAAAATGTGTAAATATTTCCACGCCATATATATTATGTTTATCGTAGCTATACAATTAAATTTCAAATACAGCCAAAGCCCTCACAGGTACTTCTTTTTATCACGGAGTCAGTTAAAGTAGGCCCCCCACTTACCGTATAAAATGATATTATACGTTACTCGTGCCATTCAATATCCAGCACATTGTATGTAGTTTGATACACAGTAACGGTTATTCGATATCGTGCGAATAGCTATTTACCCCTTGTTCTGGTTACTGCTGATCGCCTTCTCGTTATAGTAGATCGAAGTAGATACGCGTTTTATTATGGTAGCCGTTTACTTGTTTATTTTACATGTACTAGGTGCTTTGACCTGATCGAAAAGTATAAAATATTTTCAGTTCTATTTTCAACTAACTCATTATCCTAACATAGTTTATTTTACTGTCTCTACTACGAAATAAAATGACAAAGCTCCGCAGTCCACAATTTTATGAAACACGAAGTAAGTCTTTTCATTTCATGTCACAAGTTTTGGATTCACTCCGAAAGTGTGACGACAGCATTTTTATAAAGCAGTAAGAGCTGTTTCGTTTTTATTTCAAACCTACTTTTATCTTGAAATCTACATTGCTTTTAAATTAAGTTTTAACGTCAGAACAATTATTAAAGCAAGCCTTTTACACGCAGCCCAAATGTTCTTAAAAGAAACGAAGGGTTTTATAGCCTTACAGTTATTGCTTCGCAACATGTAATATTAATTATGGAATTCAGTTATACATGTTAGCTACGTAATGTAAAGTGAATCTTAATCATGTCATAAGCTGTTTCTCCTCAAATCGTGTGACACAAAAATATGGCTTACCGTTCGTAGTTTAATTCAATATGTATCAGAAAATTCGTTTTATTATTCATGAGTGTATCCCCGCGTCAAAATCAAATTGTTGTCTCCTGCAGGGCGAAGCTCGAACTCATACCGTCTCCTTTTACATGAGATCATAAAAATGAATGTTAGTATTCCAACAACATCCAGGACTATGTAAATGAAGATATACCAATGGAACTCGTATTAACTGGGATCCGTTTGCTTCGTAACTCTGTTATTTCCGTACCATATTATTATGGAACCTGTTTATTTATGGGCCACTTTTAAACTGCGAAGGATTTTAATTTATTTGTCTGCTCTACAGTTTTGAGTGGCATTGGTTAAGGTTCCATATTTTATAATCATTCTACAAATTGCCTGTACGAAAAGAAGCCTGAACGCTTGTCGACAAACAATAACCGATATTTTACTTACGTTTGTTATTACGTGTGTTTGTTTTGTTTAATTAACTTTATTACAGATACAAATAATCTAGAACTTGAGACATGACGGGATATAGAGAGCATAGGGATACTTTTTTATAAGTGCTTCCCGGAACGAGAGGGCGAAATTGTGGGGAACAGCTAATAAGCTATATCTCAAAGGCAAATTACACGCTAGATTTAGCTTTTATTCAGCGAGTAGGTAATTGTGCCTGTGGCCCTAAGGGCTCTTTGTTTTGACAAAACCGCCAAAGATACTTTGTGGTAATAAACAAGTGAATTGTGGCCACGTTGGTTTGAGTTATAATGTTAACATGTGAATTGATCCCAGAGACCATTATTTTTTACACAACAAATATTGTATGTGTAACAATTTATTTTTAATTATACATTTGGGACAGCCGCGCCTGATGTACAAAATAGGCTCTTCACGAGCACGCTTGCAAGATTGCTTGTTCATTTTAAAGTGCATGCAGGCGGAAATTGCATTTTTCTAGTCTTTGATTTTTAAGCTTCATCTATGACCAGAATATAAAATGTTTAAACTTTACAATTTAATTATTTTTCACCATTTTGTAGGATCTATCAACAGTCAACTATTACATAATAGCACCAAAATGGTGTGTTTTTCTTCTATTAATAAACTTTGTAGGTAAACTTAAATTGATGTTTAATTTCTTAAATGTAACGCTGTTTAATTTTAAATTTAACGCTAAGCGGACAAGCTGCCAGTTAAACTTTAAATTTTATTAACAACCCACCACATTTTATGGAAGTTTGTTCAGGACAATTTGACACTTATTGAAAACGTACAGAACTAATTACCTATGTCGGAAAATTATTTACCCTTCAATCTAAGACGTACATCGGTTCACAATGTTTTTGAAAATAAATAAGTATAGAAAAATTTAAGAAGAAGCAAGTATTTTTTCTTACATGATAAATATATGTTTATACTACATATTATTTTAATTACAGATCTCATGAAAAGATCTTTGACGTTGAATCGCGGTAATAGAATTCTTTATAATCAAAGTATAGGTATCTGCGTATTATTATCGGGAGCAAAGGAATGAGCTTATTTGGGATTCTTTTATGCCTCCTCCGTATTTGAATATGACATTAAATTAGGCCCAGTGACATCTTTCCATTTCGGAACTCAATTTATAAGCAAATTTTGTAACACGCCCATGATACCCGTGGATAGAAAAACATACAAATTCAATTGGTTTATATTGCTTCGTGTCAATTGCTTTTATCTCTTAAGAAAATAGTCACAACTTATTCCACTCTAGGTATAATGTTACAAGTGTCTGGCAGAAATTGATCAGTTTTTCCTCAGTGATGCCTTCTGAATATTTATTTAAACGATAGTCAATGTTAGATACACTTTCCGTTCAAAATATATTTCTTCGATATTGTTTGTCCGTGCAAATGTCTATCAGTATCATTTCATTAACTTATAAATCTGTTCTCATTTTTGAATTCAAATTCAATAAAAAAAATCAATTCTCTAAAACAACCTCATACTAAAACTCAAATAAGATTCCTAGCATACACATGTTACTTCAGTTGAACAAACCTGTTTGTTTTCAGTGTTATTGAAAGTTTGCGGGCCATGTACTAGCTACGAGCAGTAAAGATAAACGACAAGGAACCATCGGGGACTTGTATAGCGATACGGTCTTATTACCGACTATGCTATTGAACACATAAAATAAAACGCTAGATTTACATGCAAACCGAGTGTGAAATCGACTGATAAGCACGCAAAATAAGAACACAATTTCTTACAAACATACAAACAAGTACCTATTTTAAAACGCTGTTCTGTCGTAAAATGTGAGATCCATAAATAAGCAAAACTTGTTGTTATTTTATAATTTGCATATTGCATAGCAACTAGACTGCAGATTATCCTCATAAGCATACTTGTTTTCGTACAAAGATGTAGAGTGATAGAAGCGCTTACAAAATGTTACCATTAAATGTCGGATGAGCACAATTGCAGCACATAATGCGATCACTTCCAGCTGCGGAGTTGAAAGATCTTGGAAATCGGAATATCGACGGAATATAAAGGCAGCGAAAGGGCTCTGCGATTAGTGAATGACTCGCAGACAGTCATGTATAGACTGTTTTATTGAACTGTATATTCTTCTGTCACTGTTCTTTGGCTACGTTCTTCTAACAAGCTTTGAAACTAATACTAGGTCTGAATCATTATTAATACGACACGACAAATATATGCATATTATTTTTAAAGGCAAACGAATACAGAATACTTAGATTACTTAGACATTCAAACGTCGAGAGAAGCATCTATCTCTATTAATGACAATACAACGAAAAGCCTCAAGGCTGTTAATTCCTGTGGCCATGACGAAATGGGGTAAGGAATGTTTCTATTGCGATGCCAAATTCCCGAGCTTAACTCTGCCGTTTAAATGTAAATTGTGAGCACGTTACTGTTTAAATCAGTAAGTAAACTAAATACGAATGTTTTCATAAATATCACGATAAGAGTCAGTTAATATTATTCTTCATACAACTTTGTAATGATGCCAAATTTCCTCATGACGTAGTTGGCTGTGTTATCAAGCTACAAAGTGCAAACCAAGTTATTATAAGGATGCTCTATTTTATGTGTTTACCTACGTAATTAAATAAGAATCTGGACTTCATTCTTAGTATTGAAACTGACGTATTGCTACGTGTTCTGTAGACTATGATTGTCTGTGGGTTCAAAGTGCACTTTTGTCAGTGACGAAACTAGTTTTATTGTTATAAAACGTCTTAGTAAAAATCGTAGTTAGATACTTCATATACACAACTCTATAGTCTATAGGGTGGGTGGGCACAAGAAATGGATAAAGGCTCACGTCCCTCCTTTGTCTTCACAATACGTATGTGCTAGGCCTGCTTAAATCCGTATTTTATCTCTATAAAAACTCTGAATGCCGAGATTTCCAACATCGAAACTTCTGTCTATATTTCTTCGGGGATCAGACGCGTAGCTGTCGCGAATAAAAGTAACACCGTTGTTCACTCACATCAAATCAAATAAAGGACAACACGCCCTTCGGTTTCGTATCAAATGCCCACAATATTTATATTCTGAAATAACCGATAACTTAATATTATGCCCGCATCCATGCCTTCCAAAGCTGACCTAAATGTTTAAATATTTGAATCTTCGCTCTCATAAATTCCCTTTATCCCAGCGCGTTATGGTTTCTGTGGTTCTTTGACATACGATATTATGTATTTTGCAATGTTATCTGTGGTTTGATTGCTTGCTCGTTTAAAGCGTTAATGTATAGATAGTACATTTTAAAGTGCTAACGGTCATCGATCAATACTTTGTAGAAGATAATAAAACGGATAGCTTAGACGTATCCTGAATCGACAGACGCATCAAAGTCTTAACTTCTAACAGGGTTGAAGTATATTGACAGCTTTTTCCTTTGTTCGGACCTTGGAGTAAAAAGTTCCGTACCCGTAGCGGCCACAGACATGATGGGAATATTGTTGAGCCATCAATCTTGCCATGGCTGCTATGGTGTAAGTGATTTCCCTTAGGAACCATTTATTTTCACACGTTTTACTAACTGGTGTATAAGGACATGGGTTATTGAGTCCAAAAATGAGGTTTTAATAACCATAGTGTAGGATAGTTGAAAGTTAAGTACTTATTATTTTTTCCAATAAAACATGCATGTTCTTGCTACTACCGTTTAGTCAGACTGTTCGCTTTTATTTATATTTTTAATACCACTAGTTTTACGTTAGCCATATATTGGCGTGCATTCGGTACGGTGTTGCCATCGGACGTGCCTCCAACATGTTAGTAAACAAATTGAAACACGGCCGCGGCACGTAGGGGCGTTCATTCATTATTTATTTCTCCCTCGCTCCGGATTGACAACACTAACAAATCGCCATAGTGATAGACAAAGTGAATGTGTAAAGGATTGCATTGATAACGAAGTTCTGGCTGAATCCTGCTTTTATTTCAGTCGGGATATAGGTAGGTATTGATTCTGATTCTTTCAGGTGAATGCCTGTGTTCATATAGATATTTATGTATTGTATGATGTCCTGCTACGTAGGTTAAGGAAAATAATTCAGTACATTTAACATTTTCCAACATAAAATCCCACTTATATTTTTTCCCAACTTTTAACAATGAAATAGGTAGGTGCAGTACAAACCCTTTGCAATACAGAATAAAATCTGGAAAATACAGCTCTGGAAAAAATACCTACATTGTTATTTCTAATTATTTTTTATTTCATTTCCATTTATTGTTAGTTGCTAAGCACATCGGACCTGTTCGCAGTCACGTACTGCGCACCCCGCAACCACGGGTCGGAAAATGGTTATTTAGTTTCGCAAATCTTCATTTTAAGTACAGGAATCAACACACATTTGACTCTGATTGTACCAATAATTACCTCCACTTTCCCGATTGGGAACAATCGGAGTAATTTAAGAGAAAACGCAAGATTAATTAAGTACTTAACTTGGATTCCCCAAACTAATACTCTGAGGTGAAATCGACGCGAACTAAGGTGGAGAGGTTACCTACTAATAACCTGGAAGTATAAACGAGTTTCATTACTTACGGAAAAGAAAGGCATCGGAAACAATACGTTAGATTGTTTGTTGTTTCAATTTAGCCGCCAACCTTGGTAAAATGAATTGGAAATGGAGTATGTGTACCGGTTATCATAACAATGTATCGGAATGCTATAAAATGCGCGCATAGCTAATTCTTGTAATGCATAGTGGTTTTATTTTTCAATTCAAATATTTTGTTTAATTACTTCATCAGAATAAGGAATTAAGGATATTATAGGAAGTATTTCCGGCTTTTATTTCCTTTACTTGCATATCACCAAGGCTCTTTTGCTCGAGGCTTTTGTATAAAATAAAACAATTTAGGAATAAACAAACAGGCATAAAACTCTCATCATCATAATTTTGTTGGTTTAGGATTACTTATACACAGGAGCTCTTAGCAAAACAAGCGCTTAGGTGGATATATTTTTATCAACTAAGTACCAGAAATTACTGGTTCAGCTATGTATTGAAACTCACGTACCTACTTACAATATTAAAGAGATAAAATCTATGGGTATTAAATCGTTCATTTTCGGTTATTCCCATTAATGCAAGAGATAAAACGATGACATCACAGGAAGTCATTATGGTGGTCTGTCGCCGATGTTCACACAAAATTAATCAAAATCTGCGCGGACACGATGGCTGTTTACTTAACACGTTCCATGCTTCTTGATAAGGGGTTTGATCCATGCCATTGTATGTACCAATTGGTTCTAAGGGCATATTATTTATTTTTGTATTATTTAACTAAAGGTACATACTAATTAAATATAGAGGAAATGTTTTTTTGATCGTTTGTTTATACCCCAAAGGTTAAGAAACTAATGAACCGATTTGATTTTTATTCACTACCTATTGGAAAGGTACACTCTTTTCGAGTAACAAATTGTTTGTGTGGGCAGGAGAGTCCCCGCGGAACGCAAGTGAAAAGCACGTGAATACTTCTAGTTATTTATTTCCATACAAATTCCTGTAAGCAAGTGTGGAGATTAATGCCCATTACACGAGAAAAAGGAACTTTCCCTTACTCTAGAACAAAGGATAGTATTTCAGTTCAAGCAACTAACGTACTTCGACTTTTTGCTCAAAGGCACATTTATTTTATTTATATACCTGTCTACCATGAGACGTTGTTTAGATGCAATCTTAATCTACCGTTAAGACATTTGGATGTAGCTTCAAAGAGTACTCCGTTCTGACAGGTAAAAATAAAAAGTTTTGCAACTAAAATAATTCAATGTCATATGAATATTAATTATTTCCTCCTGTATTTATTATAATGGTCGTTGCCCTTCCGAAGAAAGCGTAAGCTTAAATTTTTTGCAGTCAGTCAAAGTCAAAGTTTGCAGTTGTTTATTTGGGCACTAGTACAAAGTGTTAATACGTTATGGACTTACTTTGATGTTTTAACAGGATAATTAATCAAACTTTCATAATTTATTTGCTCTAATTTCTAAATCTTAATAATTATACATTTTTGAACACGACTCTTATACATAACTACTCCTTTCAGTATGAAATATTGAGGACTTGCAATCCGCCCGGTGCACGGTGTAACAGTATTTCCCCACTATTTAATGGATGTTATTATACATATAAACGTTCTTCGTCAATTATTCTATTACAAAAAACTGCATCAAAATCCGTTGCGTAGTTTTAAAGATTTAAGCGTACAAAGGGACATAGGGACAGAAAAAGCGCCTTTGTTTTATACTATGTAGTGATATTCCTAAGATATCCAGACATGGGCTTATACATTGTAATCTATACTAATATTATAAAGCTGAAGAGTTTGTTTGTTTGTTGGTTTGAACGCGCTAATCTCAGGAACTACTGGTCCGATTTGAACAATTCTTTCGGTGTTAGATAGCCCATTTATCGATGAAGGCTATAGGCTGGGACTTTTTATCCGGGTTCGTGAGAACCCCACGGGATGCGGGTGAAACCGCTGGCAGAAGCTAGTCTAGATATACGTGTGTATATCTATGTAGGTACTATATGTAAGCTTCTAAAGCGGCAGCCGACAGTTACGTGATATATTTACGGTTATTTATTAGCCGGGCTAGGCCACAACCAAGATTGATGAATGATGACTATTATTAAATGGAAGAAGAATAGATAGTCCTTATCAAGAGAGTGTAATAGACTCATTAATTTTTCATATAGTCATAATTGGGACTTAAATGAGATACTATCTGTAAACTATGTGCGATACATTTTTCTTTACCCTTTACCCGTAGGTAGTATATTTGTATTTTATACATATCGCGTCATAAGTCCCGATTATTTATAAAAATATGTACAAATCGCGCAAGTTTTCAAACCTTCATTACTTTCTGTTATCTATAGGCACGAATTATATAAGAATCCTAAAAAGGTTAAAAACGCTATACCCTATAAAAAGCAAAAAATAACTTTTAACACTACGTAAACTAAATTTTGTCGTGTCGGGGGACCGCTCTAATTCATTTCTTTAGATACGTGTTTTTTTTTTAAACGAATGTTGTAATTAGGTAGGTATCATTTTGATTTATGTGAGTATTTATGAAGGTAAAAAGCGGTCCCCCGACACGTCAAAATTTAGTTTACGTAGTGTTAAAAGTTATTTTTTGCTTTTTATAGGGTATAGCGTTTTTAACCTTTTGTCATAATTATTGCGTACTTTTTTTGGGTCGGGGGTTTTTTAAATTTTTAATTTAATTTTATTTCGTGCTTTTTAAAGGAGCTCCTATATTTTTCCTTCTTTCGTTTAATTTATTTTATCTTAAGATGGGTCGCTATATGCGATCTCGGCCAAAGGAAGCTGTTTAACAATCCTCATGACAAACTGGCTCTGATAGAATTGCACAGATTGAGAAACAATAAAGATTAACCTTTGGACATTCTAGATTTTCAGCAAAAATATAAATCGGTTTATCCGTTTCATTCCGGCATTTCAGGGTTGCATCCGCCACATTCCATTTCCAGCATCAGGTTCTCGTCAATTAGAAACATTAAGAGAACTCGTCAAGACAAATTCAACGAGCCCAAACTCGATGGGTTTACTAAAAGGCAGTTCAGGGTTACGTCTCCTACCTTCGTGCCCTAACAGCAGACCAGCTCAGTGGTTCCAAAAGACATTAGTGTTTCAAATTTCAGATCCCACATATACTTGCAAGTAAACTGAGCGTGTAACATTCCTATCACATCTAGCAAACGAGCTGATGACCTTGAAGACCTGAACCGATTTCCACCAAACATAGCTAAGAACACTCCCGACTGATATACCTTTTAAACAAAAAAAACCGCATTACAATCGGATCATCCGTTTGGGAGCTACGATGCCACATACACACACACACACACACACACACACACACACAGACACGTCAAACTTATAACACCCCGTCGTTTTTGCGTCGGGGGTTAAAAATACAGTTGGTTAAACTTAACTCTTGAAAATGCAAGTTCGCCTTGAGTGCACGGAACTTACACTAAAGTTAGCCATTCGTGGAAACAATTTTAAGTAAACATTTTCAAAGACTCGAGGTTCGGGAGAATATTATTATTGTAGATTCTACAGTGCAGAAGATTCATAAACTAAGACGAAGGTTATCTTGCCACTACATAATAAACACTCCGCCAATAGTTGGTCCAATGCAGCAATGGTAGGATTTTTTAAATAGAAAATCGTGAATCCAATCATTATTCAGTCTGCCTGCTTTTATGCCGAATACATGATCGCTGTTATGTGCATACTACCTTTCATTTCCATACTATTATGATCTCGAACAAACTGTCCGACTAAAAGTATATACCTAGTATGTGAGTACTCTAAGATGAAGGTTCTCTTTCAGATTATGATGTAATGTGGTCAATCTAGTGTATGTTATTATATGCTTCATATCTCAGACAACAGCACAAAAGCTAAGCCTCAGGTATTTCAGATGTTCACAGGAGTAAGCACTTAGAACGTCTGCGTGACTGCCAGCAATTACATGAACACCTACATTGTTTATGTAATTATTTAGCAATCTTGCTACGCTTATAAATTACACATAATCTAATTACGGATTATATTTATGTTGTAGAGGAGTAAATCTGATTAATTTCTGAGAAAAATGTTCCCGAACTTTGATAAGATGTTTCATGATTTTTTGACTTAGTATTTCGTATGATGTTGCCCTTAGGCATAATCTTTATGTTCTCTATCATAAAAATAAAACAAAAATTATTTTCGTGCGTCCCAAAGTTGCAAGATGCCGAAGAGTTCTGAAAACACAACTTGATGTCATTAACACGCGCAGCAAACCTTTTGTGAATGTTATTCCAAGATAGATCAAACATCCATCATCTTTGAGACTTTGTTGTATTAGAATGACAGAGGGATACGCGGAACATAAATCACCATTGCACACTGATACTGAAGTATTAAATCCCGTATTTTTAGTCCAACTATTTCCCAAACCCGTTTATAGTGAACATCTCATAAAATCTCGCTTCGAATATGTAACGTTAGCAAAACCATCGACACGATTGCGTTCCAAACTGCATCGGTTCGCTATAAAAACGATGGGCACGGTCAGCAGTTTCACGGCGATACGCTCGTTTATTCAGGCGTACTGTGTCACCTGAGTACTGTTTGCCAAACAAAACGGATTCCGTGTAATCCCGAACAAATATTTACTTCAATTTCATAAAAATATCGGACATGAATGCTCTCTTTATTTTTTATGTCTACTTCTAATGTTTTGTTTGTGCGTGAAGATCTTCTCATAGAAAGTAGGTACAGAAGGAAAAACAGATTCAAGTGCCCCAACCAAGGCTACTTTTGAAAGAAAGTACATATTAAACTTTGCCCTTGTATCTAACGTAATCTGACCACAAAATCTGATATTTACAATTTTTGTCCAGGGATTCCGCATGAAGTAAAACGTAAATCGTTAAAAAAGAAATATAGTCAACGTTTTAGGTAGGTCCACTTGGCGCCAGTTTCGCAGTAGGTAGACATTATACAGGGGACAATAAAAGATCAGAAGATAGCTTACCTACACTCAAAGTTACTTTACACCTACTATAAAAACGTTGCAAAGCAAGAGGCGTCCACAAACGTGAAGATAGCGTCAAATTGAGGTTACAACACTTTATGGTTTTACCGGAATATTATTTGAGTCGACGCTTTTTCGGAATAACGAGCGGATAATCAGCCAGAGATGGAAAAATAAGATAAAGTTTATACGAACGTGAAAAAAAATTTAGTTTTGTTTTCAAAGAGTTTTGTGATTTCGGATACCATAAATGTGTTTTTTGGCTATGCGAGTGTGAAGCTACATTAGGTACTTAACTATATAAATATTTTTCTAACTAACCAATTGTAGGCTGGCAACTAATGCTGGTAGATTGGCGACTAAGTAGACTATGAATGAACAGAATTTCTATAACATTATTTTCTATATTTGCCTTATATGCCACGGGTTGTATAAATGTCAGGAAATTATAGGTCTGAAATACGACACAAAACCACAAATGAAAAAGTCTTAAATTGTTACAAAAAGGGGGAAAACATATGAATTTACGTTAATATTATACGTATGGGATAGGTAAACTTTATTATTTTCCTCATCATTTTTATTTACTTATATATACGTATTGCTACGTCATGGTGTCCATTGAATTTTTAGACGCGTGTTTTCCAGACTTACGTAGATATACAGGAAGAAATATCTGTCAACTTCAAATACAAGGTTCATTCCATACATTATTTAAACAGAAATATGCGTCTGCTCTGACGGTCGTCCTACACGTGTTATATTTATAATCAATTATTTATTAGCATTCCATATGTTATAAAGGTGCTACATTTTATAATCTAGAAACTATATGGACCGTATTACTATTTCACTTCCTAGTTTTTACCCGATTATCAATAACGAAGTCAAAACAGTTGTAGAGCAGTGTGTGAAAGTAAGTTAATATTTGGTGATACATTTTAACTCTTATGTGGTACACACAACATATTTTATGTAATTAAAATCGGTTTATCATTCATGAATTTAAAAGACGGACAAACAAATATAAAAAGAACATATCGATAACAGAAACAAAAGCACACGACTACCAGAACAAAAATCGTGAACAAAAAAAAAACAACATTATTTGTAAAGAATAATCTCCATTGCGCAGTTATATGCTCAATTCAAATCAATCAAAGACCCTCAGGTCTCTTAAAGCATCTTTGAGGGCCATAAAATACTTTAATCTCCGCCATTAATTGGTTACCGAGGGCCCAAGTTAAAAAATCGTCTGTATGTGTACGCTCAAGCTTCTGCCAGCGGTTTCACCCGCATCCCGTGGGAACTTCTGCACGAACCCGGATAAAAAAGTAGCATATAGCCTACCTCGATAAATGGGCTATCGAACACTGAATGATTTTTTCAAATTGAACCCTGAGATTAGCGCGTTCAAACAAACAAACAGACTCTTCAGCTTTATAATATTAGTCTAGATTTTCCTGGTAATTGTGACGTTTTACTCATAAGACAATTATTATTATCGCTTCGCGTGTTACATTGCTATTATAAAGTGAAGTTGATTATCTCCAGTGACGTTGTATCTTGCCTATTGTAATATGTTAGAACGTTCAGAGTACTTAAAAATTAATTATAGTGTCTGTTTTTTCTACGCAGCAAATACATTTTATATTTTATTTGCAGTAGTTAATTTGATTTCAAATCGTAATATGGATGTTGGTCTCAGGTAATATTCGTGCAGTTTTTTGGTAGGATGAATTTGCAATTTGCACTATGATAGAAGGCTAGAAGTATCGATATTATTTGCAAATAAATTACCAAATCCGAATATTAAACCGGCTTCTTGCTTTTAAGTCGTATAAAATGTTACTTTTCTCAGATAACGATAGCTACACATAAAAATAGTTACGCACATCATCAAACAAACCGAAAAAAAGTAAAAAGCAGTCATGGTTAATAAACATTTTTCAAGATGAAGTTTCAGAGATGTTAATGTAAGCACTTTACAAAACGAGGTCTTTGAAATATTCTAGGTTTTAAAGATAGGAGTAGCGTATAATGATGTGTCATTACTCGATCTTTGATCACAGAAGCAGACATTTTTTTACAACTAAGTAGGTTTTTAGCGGCTGCCAAGTCAAGAGTTTTTATTTGAGCTATGATTAAATGGAGTAATGCGCAACTCTGAGAATTGCGATGTAATATTAATATTTCATATTTTACATACTTTTAGCAGTACTGCAACTATTGTTTGATTCATTTTATTTAAACAAAAAAGCTAAAAGATTTTTTATCTTGCAAAATGGCTTCAGACAAAGGAAATGCATTTCTTTGACCCTAACGTAACAAAGATATTTTTTTGAAAATATTTTTCATTTATTTAAAGCTTTGAAATTGTACCGATTGTTTGAATATTATTCAGATAACCAATTCTGGTTTGACAACCATGTTGCCACGCGAATGGGTGTTCATTAGTTCGTTAAAATTATATTTTAGGCTCATTAAGCTGTCTTTTTCAGGTTGACAATTTAAACTGAGCCAAATTTTCAAACAATTAGTAATATTATAAATAATTTTACATTTCACTATTATTCGAATTGGGAACAATTCAATTTGTTCGTTTAAAAACAAGATGGGTTTAAAAAAAATCTAAATTAGTTTCAGGTTAATTATTTTAATAACAAACTTAAGTAAGACATGGCTAGCCACAACACATTTACCGTCTTTCCACAAAAACTTTTAAACGTCAGTTTAACACTTGTCTAGAAAAATGTCAGATTGGACGTTGAAATAAGGTCCATTTTCGACACATGTTTAAGTGTTTGTAGTAAGACCATTAACGTTTTTTATTTATTTATAGTATGTTGCAAAAAGACCAGAATTCAGAATACGAAACATGAATTTACTTGTTACATATCATCCTAATACAAGTATATCGCTTAGGCATAATAGCTAAACAACTGAAGTCGTAACAATAATGGGCAGTCGTAAAAGTGTTAATATGTACTTGTGTAGGAATATTGTAGGTCTGCATAGCTCAGGGATGCTCCCCAGTTAGCAATAAAATAAAACGAGGTCCTCAGAGCGGCGTGGCGAGGCGTATGTGACGTCATCACGCCATGAGCCCGTCACTATATCTGGATAATCCCATCATAAATGGGTATAAGTTGAGTGATTTCTGGAGTCGTAAAGTCAAAATATTTTTCATCATTGAAATGTCTTGAGTTCAAAAACAAATATGATAAGTCTTGCTTTGAAAATCTAAAATTATTTTCTGAAATAAAGTGAAATCGGTATTTTTTCACAGATATTAATTTACTATTCGTCTATAAACGCTTGTATCTTTAAATCTGATAGCGTAGATCTAATAAAAAAAGTGGAGTTGGTTTTTATTGTTGAATCGCTAAACTCAAAAAGCTTTCCTTTTTCTTCATATTTTTTCGTAATTCCACGTTTTTATCTTACTTCATTGGACTTAAACTGAATTAAACGTCGTTCCTACAAAAGTCCAACGAAGTTCATCATTTCACAACTCAACATTTGTATGATACATATTTTAATAAAGATTATGTAAATCGCTGGGGACTCGTGGTGTTTCAAACTTCAGTCGCTTATTGCTGAAAACATAACCATATAAATGAAACGTTTAACTTAAACGGCTTAACGGTCACTCACGTAGTACGTCGCGTCTACAACTATGTTACTAAAGCGGTTATTTGTCAGAATATTTAGGTGATCTTCACGCGGCACTGCGGGATCAGTGTGCCATACCATGCGTCTCGCCCCGCACCTACGCGCGGAGGTGCGTGTTTCTCCGCATGTATGTGCGTGATCTGCATGAACGCGCGTGGATGCATTTTCAGTGTGTTGGACTATGCGTGTTTTCCATACAAACGGAGATATTTCCATACAACGGAAAAAAACGCATCCACGCACTACGCTGCATCATGCGGGGCAGTGTGATAATCGCCATAGTATCTCTAATTGGTTCTAATAGAGTTTTTGTGTGTTTTGTTTTTACTGTATGTTAACTGGTTAAGTTGTATGTAAATTTTTATACTTACCTATACTTACATTTTCAAGTTACTAGATAAGATTTGCAATGAGTCCTTCCCTGATAACCTTTAATACCCTCAGTAGTCTATTAAAAGTTAAAATGATTGATACATTTTAATCTCGAGTTACTTGATCCCCAATTTTTTCCAAACACCATTAGACTTGATTGGAAATTATATTGGTAAACTATCTATACGCTAAAATATTACCAATTTTATGGCTTCGCCTTGAAACTGTATCGACGAGAGGCTCATGGCTCGCGATTCACTTTACGAAGCGCCTCTTGGGAATTGATATTCATTGTACAACCTTCACCAGCAAATTTTCTCGTTGATTTCAAGAACCTACCTATTTTCCCCTGATAACCTGAAAAAGTACGATGAAACGGACTTCAGAGTCAGGTAAATTATTGAATGAGCAATTTCCTGTTGGCCAATTGATTTTATTTTCACGCAGCGTCTTCAGAACTTTAAGATTAACTTTGACTTTTATCGCTTTATGAGATAGAGGGCTTCGATTTTCTTGGCCAAGGACTTGTAGCGAATAATCTCTGAGATTACCTTGGAAAGCATTTAATTTAGTATATCCAGTAGATTCGAGTACGGCTTCTGTATCCTTAATTTGAGCCGACCACGGTGGCATTTAATTAAATTAAATCGCGGCCATGTCCAGACACTAGGTCACTGGGTGCTAGGTAGTAGATATAGGCGTTGGCCAAATGTCAGCAGCTTAAGCCAATCGAGCACATAAAACTTATATGCGCTATAGTTTGGCAACCATAATACTAAAATATTTTTTTGGTTCAGTATAAGTCAGTGTATACTAGGTATATAGGCTGAATCTAAAAACATTGAACTCAAATGTGCACTCATTGTAAAATTTAAAACCGACACTATTGTTTTTATTAAATATCTGTTACTTGTGTCAATGTTATCATCATCAGTTTTTCTAATTCGTTGTCCAAAGAGTAACATTTTGACAGCTGAATGACAGATCACTTCAGTCATCTCAATCAGTTCAAAAAGGCAAAAAATCTGCCGTATATGTCTCAATTATTGCCAACTACTGCATCATTTAATTAAACCAATTCACACAAATTACTAAATTAAAATTCACTAGCATGGACGCTGTCATATGTCTACCGCTGAAACCAATCGCGCGTCTAAAAATTGTGTAGCAAATACCGTGCAAAAATGTTTTGTTAGTGAGAAAAATGCCGTCGTGTTTCTTTTAACTGGCCGGTAACGACGCGCTTGACAACTGAGTGACATATTGCGTCAATGGCTCGAAAACAAAACAAAATCACTGGTGTACAACCGGCCTGTAATCGCCGAACGGTAGTGTGTACTTCGCTCGTAATCTTATCGTGTTTAGCTGCCATTTAATTAATAAATACACGAGTGCTCGCTTTCACGGGCAATATATTACACGAATTAGCAGATAAGGTTTTCGGGATTCCATATGGGTTGGTAATTGCGATTGTTCTGGATTTTCCTCCTCAGTAACATTTCACATTTACACTGAATTTAATTGATTCTTCTTCTTCTTCCTTGTCGTTATCACTCTTGACAGAGTGGTCGTGGTCATCACTTCAGGTGTTGGTGGCAAGCTTTACAACCCGCAATCATAAATCAATGTTTAAATCTTTTTAGGTATTTTATTTCTTCTTTTATCTTCAATTTTCCTGAACCAGATACTTATTCCTGTTAAGTTGGTGTCCATAAACATGCCACCTGCACAAACACCCAGAGCCGGAACAACATTGTTCAGTATACAAATATAAGTTTCGTACTAGAATCGAAGCCACGATGTGCAAGTTAGATAGTAATCCGACGTGATCCTGCATACCGTCGGTTGCCTTTGCCTTTGTTAGCATCCGCCTTCAACGCGAATCCATTAGAATTCCATGGAAACAAACTACTTTGTTAGCTATTACAGCTAACGCAATAATTTGGCTCCTAACTTGCTCCTACATAATAACAATCTGCGTAATACAATCACTGATGAGATACACCTATGCTGAACAAAGTTGTGCGGTGTTCTGCCCCAGATGTTAATCGACTGAGACTACATGCATTAACAACGTTAACAAGCTATTATATTGAAGCGAAACCGTTCGCTTCTGGTGGGAACCTTTTAGTATTTGTTGACAACTTTTTTTGATCGGCGTATCAAATTAGGTTATCGGACTCATCACGGTTTATCGAAAGCTGACACGTGCTTCGTTGTAAGCCAAAGTTCGATATCATTTTGTACAAAATAAACAAATGTATAGCTGGGCCTTTGGCAGTTATGATAATATCATCGTATCTAGTCAATATTGTTCCGATTCCAGATATTCCAACCTTAGATGTTGAATTTTAAATTAACAAACCCGAGTTGCAACCGCAACCGTTGGGTTCAAATTAACATTCAGCGACTTTTGACCTTTTAAACGGCACCTGATTGTAAGCTCTACTTTATATTCATGAACGCTATTTGGCATTTCATCTGTATTTAGTTTTGCCAAACTATTAGCCGGTTAGGCCACATTTAGCATAACGTTTTCGTTACGTCAAACAAATTAAGTGCAAATAACATTAACACTTAAAAGACCTTACTTATCTTAAGCTTTATTTTTACTAGCAGACCTAGGGTTTAAAACAAAGACGTTCCATATATCGCATTTCCTTTGTTTAACTAAACAAAAGTGACGTCAGACCTTGAACTTTATCAGACAGTGGCAGACGTTAGGGTCTTCACATACTTGCAACATGCGTGCTCATTGGCTGATTTACTAGACGTTAGCAGCAAGCACGCTACATTCGCGTTGTGTGGCGTCCGTGTAAGTCTGTTGCTAGCTAGAAAGGGCATGTTTATTATGGCGCTCAAACAAAACAGTTATTTGACAGAAATGGAACTGTGACACATGCCGACAAAACAACATATCATATGGGCACACATTGGACGTTATTCCGACATAAGGCGTGACTTGACACTGAGAAAATATGACGTTGACAAATGTTTTCATCTGTTATGTTGTTCTTGTGACAGTCAGACTTACCATTAATTATAAACTTGACTTGATCCATGCTAATTGTTGATTGTTTTGTTAGCTAACCTTATTATCACAGAAAGTCATAACTTTAAACAAAACAATAATTCTAACTGGAGGATGATTTTACGAGGCTATCGTTTTAATGCTTTCTAAATCTACATAATTCAATTTGCATTAATATCTTTTGAAAAATTTGGAAAATTAGGCAGCTAACATCAAGTTTATTAATTTGTTGCCACTTCACCTATAACGCACTTAATGTACCGTTAAGCTTTATAGCCTAATTTCATTACTGAGACCTACATCAAAATCCCTGGCCTAAATCACACCATGCCGATTAGGTAAATGGATAGCACCTAACCGAATACCTATGTAGGTACTTACAAGCTTCGGGAATCTAGTTTCCGTACGTACGTGCAACTGTCACGGAGATTTCAGCAACAGTCCACGTAAATCATTCACGAAAGCAGCCTGTACGTCATGCATCATGAATTTTAATCCAGGACTGACGAATTTGGTATAATCGCTTCCTGGGCTTGCTAACACTTCGACGGCTAAAGCTCTTTCTTAAAAGAGGTGGCAAAACTATTTTTAGGCTGCTTTAAAATGGCAGAAATTATGACGCGAATTTGCGTGGAATATTAAACAGCTATAACTGATATTTCTGTGTAAATAAAAAAATATGCACATGTGTAAATGAATTTTGTATTTTATATTGAATTTGAAATTAATGTCTCTCCTCTTAAGGCGGCCAACTTTCCGAAAACTGAATGCGGGACTTAACCTTTCGTGAAAGGGGGGGCATTGAAAAATGATTGGACGGAACTGATAAAATAAAAACCGTAAACAAAAAGCTATAATTTAACCTATCAATATCGTGTCACAGCGTGCAATAATGTCTTATTTTCAAAATCATTAGGCCTCACGAGTTCAGTAGAAATAAAGAGAACGAGATTATATTATATAGGTAATCTGTGTTCCTGCACTGTTGAGCGTGCGCGCAGGTGGGTGTTGTGTAGAAGCGTGGTAGAAAAATAGGGATGCGGGACATGCGGGACGCATACAACGTTTTGCGGGACTATTTTACTAATAATTTCAAAACGGGATTTCGTCAAGCATTGCGGGACGGTCCCGCAGAATGCGGGACGGTTGGCCGCCTTATCTCCTCTGTATGCGAAAGCTGCATAGTATATTCTGATGCACCAAAAATATATTTATAACCAATTTATTGGAATTTATACTACAACAATTAGAACTTTATACTTAACAAGCAGGATACGTAATAAATGGGGTGTAATATAAATATAATTAGTCTAGTACCTAAGTAATTACTGTTTATCTATGATATAACCAAACTTTTGGTCTTATCTTTTATAGGCTATAGACACTGATTAATGGATTTTATCGTTAATAATTTTAACATTGACGGCCGGTATTATCTGTCCAGTCTTAAATGGATTTTAGAATTAATAACTATTTAGTACATTTGCAGCTATAATGCTGGCTAACTAACACACGTGAAAAAGCTTCCGATAGTTAATAACTGGACTATATTGCCTCTGTTCAATAGAATAGAAATTGGAAAGCTGTATTTTATTGCGCTTTAGCGCTAATCATAGGCACGTTCAAAACCTCCAAAAAATTTACACGTGTACCGTTAACAAAGAATTAAAGAACCCATAACCGTCAAACGCACTCAATATGGGGTATTTAAGCAAAACAGTTTCGCAGTGTGCGGTCGCCATAGCCAACGTTAATATACTTTATTACTTATTGTTCCCATCTCATTCTGAATGCTAGCGGCGACCACCTAATTTATCCGCGGGTCCCGCGACAGTCTATTGTATACATTTTCATTAGGCTAGCATTTTAAACAGGTAGATAATGAAATACGCAGCAGAATAGTGATGACGTACCAGCATTAGTACCTTCGTTTCCTTATATGTAGCAATTAATAAAAGATCAGCGAACATAAGGACGTGGGTGCGAGTAATTGCGACTATTTGTTAATTAATTAGGTGATTATTCACATTGGAGTGGTAATTAGTGTCTGAAGAAAACTATAAATTAGTTAAATTAATGATGACATCGTAAGGTTTGAGAATGTCAAAAAAAACCTTCGCCTGTCACCACGCAAGATGATTGTCGTGACCAGACATCTAATCTTCAAATATAAATATTAACTTAATGAGTTACAAATTGTCTGATATTGTTTATTTGTATTTAATTATTATAAGGCAATTAATTTGATGTCTTTGTTAGAAAATATTTTATTGGCTAGTCGTTCCCTCACCATAAATAATGTTAGTAAATAATTAAAAACAATTTATGTTCACATAAATAACAATTAATATACGTCTGTATAAATTAAACACTCAAGATATATTGAACATGAAAATATACGAAGCGATTTACGTTAAGTCGATCTCTTAGCTTTCTCTAAAATATGAGTGTGTAGTAGCGCCTACCGATTTAGAACTGCAAACAGTTTCGTTTACGTTCGTGCCGCGTGACTGTCAGGCGCTCTGAGCACGCGAAGGTCTCGATCTCCGATTAATAACACCGAGGTTGCCCTACCCGCCCTTTATTACCTCTCCACCCTTCTCGAGTGCCTGCAAAATGAGCAATGTTAAGGTCAAACCGTATTACACTAACTCCTTATAAGTCCGGTTCCCCATAATCCTTCGAAGCAAACTTTGATCAAATCCGAACTTAGATGCTGCAAGTTGTGTCGCCTGGATTCGGGCTCTTAATAAGATTTTGTACTAAGTTTGCTTATTTAGTAGTGCCGTGATAAGATTGCATTAGGCAATGGTGTCGCAGTTAATTTGGTAACAGATACCAGTTTATTAGCGGGGTTCATAATAAGAGTATTATTACATGGATGCTAAATAGATAGCCCGGTTTATAAATTAGAGCAGTAATTTGTTATTTGTACACACATTTCTCATGGCTACGTAGGTACATAAGCATCATAGGTATAATTTTGTGGTTAAATAAAATACCTACGCAAAAACAAACATAAATATTTTGTTGAGCAAACATCAAAAGAAACCTGAAATCGTACACGTCACAAACCAGACAGAAATAAAATTATGCGACTAGGGGTTGACATCAGGCGTCGACCGATCGTTAAAACCCCAAAAAAGTGACACGACTGATATTACGTTACGTCTACTTACTAGAAGAGTGTCTGAAATATTTGAGCTTTATTCAAGTGCCATTATTAATGCCTACTTGATTGATGAGTCACTTAATCGTAATAAAAAGAATTTACTTTATGAAATATCTTTTAAACCCCAAAAGTATTATATACATTTACTTCAAAATCCATCAATAACTGTCAGCCCCGGATCTTCAATTTTTTTTAGGCGGGGCAAAAACTGAAAAATGCCGCCCTGCCTACCGACTTATATTTATTTTCACCAACGAAAGTCACTTTTTTGGTAGGTAAAGGGCTTAAAAAATGTGTCCAAATCATCAGTGCCGGTTTTAACTCTACTAGCGACCTGGACGAGATTTCTACGGCGCCCTCCAACTGCAATTGAAACCCATACGAAAAACAGACACACATGTAGTTACCGGTTGCGCGAGCGAAGGGAGCGCGAATTTTTTTTTTTATAGTTAACAAGTCAAAGCAAAAATTACGTAAAATGTAGCCCAATCGTACATAAGTTATTGCTGGTTGGTGAGTGCAAAAACACGGAAACATGGCTTCTGATTGCGCGAGCGAAGCGAGCAAATTTTGTAGAATTCCCAAACGTTACTTAAAATGTAGCCCAAACGTACAAACTAGTA
The DNA here is from genome assembly GCF_030705265.1 of Helicoverpa armigera. Classification (NCBI taxonomy): domain Eukaryota; kingdom Metazoa; phylum Arthropoda; class Insecta; order Lepidoptera; family Noctuidae; genus Helicoverpa; species Helicoverpa armigera. The sequence goes on along the minus strand of NC_087123.1, from coordinate 5,480,543 downwards.
CCCGTAAATATGAAAGTTCATATGGAGACTGGAAGTTACTTTCTTATTAATAAAATAACTTAAAAACGACCCTACCTTTTTGATAGGGTAGGTAGACTAAAAAAATGTTGAAAAATAAAAACAACTGTAAAGTGAAGCAAGCCCGAAAAATTTTTGAGTTTTGGATCACTAAAAGTCCTAAACATATATTATAAAAGGCGACTGTGAAGTGAAGAAGCCGCGAGCGAAGGGAGCGCGAAGTTTTGTGAGTATTGGGTCATTAAAAGTAGCTATATGTGACAAAAAACTTAAGTGTAAAGTAAAGAAACCGCGAGCGAAGCGAGCGCGAAAATTTTTGAGTTTTGGGACATAAAAGTAGTATTTGTGTCGAGAATTTCTCAAATTTAACGCGGAATTAAACACAAATTCGCTTCGGCGCCCCTGAGCCCGCGGCGCGGGCGCCCGGGTTATTCGCACACCCTGCACCATAGGTTAAGACGGCCTTGATGCTATCCATACATTTGGATACAGTTCCTGTAAGTTGCGATCTTTGATGAAATTTAAAACAAAAATAGGAGTAACATTCTGATCAAGGATTGGTTGGGGCGCCTGCGGCGCCCCTTATATCCGGCACCCTGGGCCGTCGCCCAACCGTGCCCTACCCTAAAACCGCTACTGCAAATCATTGTAGGCTCAAACTGTTGGCCAGGTTTAAGTTATAAAAGTCGAGACAGATTAATGTACACAAAAAGTTAATAAGTTTTTAAAAGCGCGAAATTTTTTAAGCCTATGACACAAAATTACCTGATTAAGTACCTACATTGTCAAGCAACAAGTAGTCGCGAGCATAGCGAGCGCGAACTTTTTAAAGATATTTGTTTGAAGACTCACAAATTAAAATGGGAATTATGAACAAATAAAAATAAACCATGATCGATAGAGCGAATGCCATTTGTGTCCGTTGATCAGAAAAACTTTTATTTAGCCGCGAGCGTAGCGAGCGAGAATTTTTTCACCTAGTTAGAGGATGTTAAAAATGAAAAATAATCTAAATGATCAATTAAACAAAGCGAAGGCAACTCTTTTAGAAACTTTGCTGGTCAGTATCATGATACAATGGAACTTCCTTATCAAACGGGTGTAATTTCATCGCCTGGTGGTGGGGCGTCCCGCGGCGCCCCTGAGACTGAGGCGCCCGGGTTATTCGCACACGCTGCACCATTGGTTAAGACGGCCCTGTAGGTAACTATTATGGTAATCTGTGATGTAGGATTTAAAATCAGGCAGCCACCTGATTTTGCCGCCCCCTGAATTTGCCGCCCGGGGCATGGGCCCCGGCTTGCCCCCCCCTAGATCCGGGGCTGATAACTGTCGATTTACATTAGTCGTCAACAAGACTAAAGAAAAACACACCGACCTAAAATCATTCGTAACACTTTTATAAGGCAGTCACCTCCTTTTCAGTCATACCCATTTTCCGCGCATCAAACCGCAGACATGGTATACTGAGACAAAAAAATAAGTGTAACGAGAAAACAAAAACGCTCTTATATATCTCACACGGTATTATGTCGTGTCCCACTTACGTCAGACGTTGACGACTCTTGTGTTCGGGCATTCATGACCACCTCGTCATGAATAGCTTTTTGTTCTCGACTACCCCAAATTATTTTCTATTGAATTTCAGAAGTAGACTGGACTCTTGAGATATCGTTTATCAAACTGCTGAATTTCTAAGTGACAAGTTAGGTAGGGTCTTAATTTCATTCTCTAAACTTACATATCGAGTTTTATAACTATGTTAGTATATCGTTTGATTAGTTGGTTAAATATTGGCAAATTCGAGGAATTGATAATGAAATGGTCTCCAGTGACTGGAATCCATATTCTGTGTATACGAGCTTTGTGTAGCAAACAAATACGTAGGTACTCGCAATAGCTCTTCAGTTAATAGAGTACAATTTAGAGTAATTAGTGTAGTAGCCGTCCTGGTGTTATGGCATGCGTTTCATAATCTAATTTGTGTCGGCGGATGTATCGTGACGTGCTGTGTAAATGCACACACAATAGACCATTAAAGTCTTGCGCATCAAAATATTATGTAGAATAAATACCTAAAGAAAAAATCTAGGTATGTAAACTTCGTTAGATTTCAGAAAAACTGAATTACTTGCACCGTAAGCACGGTACCTACATTTTTATACCAGCCTTTGTCTTCAAGTCACTAAACACGTTGCAAATCTTATTTTAAGATTCCAAACTTTTTTCCTCTTTCCATGCCTATAATATGTTCTGAAATCTCAGCTGAAAGTGTTGTCGGTACTTTGTTCAGGAGATTGACGTTGACATGAAAGTAAAATACAAACTGATAGAAACCACACGCATGTGATCACGTCATGTGCGTGCGAAGTTTCAACCCCAAAGGTTTTGCGACACGATTCATTTATAATTTTGCGTGATTTTTCTGCTCATAAATATTTAATACACTCTAGTGTATTTTAAAATTAATTAATTTTGTGATTTTACTGAAAATGAAATAGACACTTTTTATTATTAAATCTTGCCTGTTAGTTTCTAAACATAAAAACACAGCATATTTTCCTAACACAGCACAAGTTGCTAGAAAGCACAACGGGAATTTACACTGTTTACACAATAGCTATTGATGTTTCAGCAACGCCGTACATTGTGATAGGAATTGTCTCCATTCCCTGACATATCACGACATATGTAAATAGCTTCAGAAGCACCTCAACAAATACTGTTCGTACCGACATCTAGAATAGTACGGATTACTGTCATTGCTGGGAGCAAAACTGAATTTGTTTACAAAGATTACTAGGGCGTCGCTTCAGATGCCATCCCGGTAGACTCGGTCTCAGAAGGCGACAAAATATTCCGTTCACATTCGCCACCCGCCCTATTACGTGCACAGATTTTTCACGAAAAAATCTCATCCCCAATCGACCCTCCTTAAAGTGGGTCGTAAGCCTTTGATGGAATTTCTCATAAAATAAAGCCTGGAAAAGTGCGAGTCAGATTATCCAAGGTTATCTAGGAGATGAATAAATTTCGCTGTTCTCTGACTGAACAAAAAAATATTTATGGCCCAAAAAGTTGAAAGGTGATATAGTTCGGGATTCCCATAAATTAAATTCGAGATCCTTACTTTAAATACGAGTATAACCCTTGTCGTAAAGTTTAATGTATCCTATAATTGCTTGATTTTTAAGTGGTTTTAAATTTCCCTTGGGACATTACGCGTCCTCAACTTTTGCTGCTATCCGCGATGAAAATTGCGAATTTGAACGTAAAAAGACATTGAAAAGAAAATATTTATAAGAGAGGCTTTATACCTATGTTTAACAATTTATTTGGCATCTGATTTATGCCATGATGCAGCAACTTGTGAACATATTTACAACAGGAAAATAAACCATGGAGTAGAGCATAAAAAATGGAACCAGAAAACATCGAAAAAAAGTCAGTGATGCCTGAAACAATTATTGTAGTACAATATAATATTTGTGGGTTCCCGAATATAGTTTATTATGTTTAAACGTGCTTGTGGCCGTATATTTGCAATTGTTTGGTAAGTTATGTTCGTAAAGAGGTCGGGGTCGCGTCGCGGCCAGGTATTAGGCACTTCGCCAACAGATGGCACAATAGTTCCGCCCCGATGTTGGCTGGAATTATCTATATTTCTTACGCACGCATTGTTTACTGGCGTGCTATGAGTTTTATTTCCACACTTATTTTACAAGCACTGAAAAAGGAACAAGATATTTTAGTGAGTACTACGGTTCACACACATCATGTTAGTTTGTAATGTATGTCTGTATGTGTACATTTCATAACAAAACATAAAGAAAATTACATGACAAGGAAAGGTTGGTCTATATATGAGTGTAATTTTCTCTCAACTAATCTACATCACTTCCTGACTTCTGGGTATGTCATATGACTAAGGGATTATTCATATTTATCATCGAGGTGGGTTGCAGCCTTCACCTATGTTTATAAATAACATCAACGAAATACTGCGATCTCCTATTTGCTTGCCAACTTCCCAAGTGAATGCAGCTCAGTATACATAGCAGGTATCATAAACAAAACATAATATTTGTTTGAGTGATAGAAACTGCAGGGCCAGGCCCTGGTTCACAGTTATTTTAATCTCTTGATTGCATTCGTCGAAATAAAACTCAATATTAATATTTTTTTATTAATACTGAATTTTTAGTTTGAAATCAAACACTCGCTCAGGTTTTCGTTGGAATTACATATTTCGAAAAAGTAAAAAGTTGATGTTATTAAACTGCATGATATACCTACCTATGGCATGTTCCATCATTCACTTTAACTTCAATACACATTTTGTTATCACGTGAAACTTGCCAATAAAGAAAATCTGAGACATTAGTTCCCAATAATTAATGATTTCATTAGCTAGAGAGCTTTTTGCGAGTTCGCGAAGCAACAAAGTTTGCCCATATAACAAACTTATCAGTCTCTATATATTATATCTACAACCGCTATTATAAATGGAATAAAAGGATAAATATTACATTTTTCTTCTTTAAAATCTTATATAATCCTATCGGTTTAGACAAATGATGAATTAAAACGTATAAGTTCTGTACAGTTTAATAACGTAACGTATTAACTTTGATTTCGTTAAAAAGCTGACAGCAAAAAAATATTTTTCATAACCCAGTTTTATTTTCAACGCTCCACATTTTAATGACGTTATATATTTATCTCAAACAATGTGGTTTACATTAAGTAGCGATTAGAGAAAACCGTCAAGGGTGAGAGACATTAAACAAATCTCTTTATCACTTGCGGACCTAAGCGGATGTAATGATGAGGCTTCTCCGGCAGTGCCCTTCGCACCTTCAATGAAACACCGACACAAAGATAATTCCATTTGTTCCTTTTATGAAAACCATAAACAGAATCATTAGCTAAAAGAACAAAAATTACGTAACGATGTTTATTTTACTGTAGATTAGGTAGCACCATTCATTTGTCTTGACTTATGAGTAGCTAATGGAGGAAGGAGATATGACAAATTATGTTATCTTCTCATCTAATGTCCGCCTTAGTACGAGTATAACATATGAATTAATGATGTTTTAGCGAGACATATTTTGCCAGTCGGCACTACTAAGTGGGTGTTTTTTTTTTTATAGATTACACGACTCTTTACTCGGACTCGATAGTAAGCGTTAGCAACACATTCCAAATATGAAATCGTAATTTTTGTTAACTTGATACAAGTTGACAGAAATTACAAAATCCATTTTCCATTTCAGGTGACGTACATCAATCAAACCGAATTTATTACTACGAAGCGTATTGTTGAATTTTGATACAGCATTTTTGAGATCTACAAACGTTTTTGAGAGCGCGAAAATGTTCGACTTTGTTCGTACGGAGGGCGTGTAATATAGTGTTTTGTGATGAGTCGCCACCAATTGCGCGTGCCTGAGGTGCGCGTGAGTGGCGCGCAGGAAGAGGACGACCCGCCGACTGCGCTGCCACCCTTCGCACTCACCCTTGCATCTATACCGAGGCGAAGGCATTCTTGGATATGCGGGTAAGTGAAGACTTCCATGTTCACAGAATCTACAATAGCGAATAGATGTGTACGTTCTAAAACTATGTTTGCTGTTACTCCGTACACCTAAAAAGTCGGATTAGGTATCAAGACATCAATTTCTTATATTTTTACGACCGAACCCTATCAACGTTCTTCATTATCTCGTGTATAAAAACACTTAAATTAGTTTCGCTTCATACCCATAGCTAAACAATACAACTAAAGCGTCGTGTCTATATTGAATAGATATTTTCAGTGAGTGGCTATCTGTAAGACAAATATCAGTTAATATTCATGAGGGGCTCCAGCGATGGTCTGTCCCAGGCATTAGCACAACAATGCCCGGCCACGTAAACGCTCGTTCTAGCTAACCTCGACTATTGTCCTGAGATCACTGTCTTCAACTGTTTTTGTATTCCATTATACCCGGCGACGCTTTCACTAGAACCGTCCTATGAATCATTGTTGTACATTCGGCGTGTCCTTCCCAAATTGCCCCCTCCACTATGTAACTTTATTATTCATCGCATTATGTCCTTTACTGAAAAGCAGACCATACATTTCAAATGGAACTAAAGATATCCATAGTAAATGCGCATGGCTGGCAAACCGCAAAAAATGGATTTTCTCTTTCTTCTGTGAGTGATATTTCAGCACGACATTAGGCGGCACATTGAAGGAAGCCATTAATCTGGCATTGGCAGCGCTTATACGTCGTTCTTCACACACCATGATTTATCCAATATCAAAATATTTATTCGGTGAATATAGAATGTTATTAATAGATCGTTTTGCAAAAACGGTCGAGGTTAGCCAAAGATAACCAGAATTTTTATAATACCGCACAATAAATGGAAAAATCATATTTGGTTCGAAAATCTGGAATTGGATGGGCGCGACCCAGTAAAACCCATCTTTCGGGCATTGTGAATCTATTGTGACAGTATGTGAGCGAAGCTAATCAATACGCTCACTCGGAAATAGTTCAATCTGGAAAGCAGGAAATAGCTCCAATTAAATACTGCTTTGATGTTCTGATTGCTCTCTGTGCTGGCGCGAATATAAACGTAGAAAAAATACGTTATGCAAATGTTACACATCTCAACGAGTATACAAATATTAAACAGTGTTAGTAAATTAAACGCAAGAAAAAATATTGAAGAGGAAACAAAACATCCAGGGGTTGCTTTCAATTTATTTTAAAAAAGTTCTATAATTCGATAAGAGTTTTTTATTGCAAGTTCAGTCAGCGCTAACTTCGGAACATTTCGCGTAATTACAACGAGAACAATCAAATGACTGATGTTTAAAAAGTTTTTAAGATGGTTCTACGGAAGCTGTAAATGACAATGTTTAATGAGGGATTCAATACTTTCACATTAGATACAAATCTAGTTTATATACATAATGAGTCAAAGAAAATAGCAACTTTTATATATCTACATATACCTAATACTTAATTAAAAGAATGTTGTTATAAAGAATGCTCATATGAATCTTAATCATATGAAACAGAAAATGTGGATTGTTTTTTTTTTTTCATTTTTAACTATAAAATCTACCGTGTCTGATCGATACCTTTTTCCATCTTACTAGTCAAATAAATTACAAGCTTACAATTTTGACGCACAATTTGCATACATACGGGAATTAGTTGGGAGTAGTGGGTCCGAGTTTATGTTGCTCTCGAGCGCAAATGTGAGCGAAACTGTCACACACAAGCGTAGGAAATTTATGACGGTGCATAACTTGGTAAATGTGCATGTCCGGTTTCAATTATGCCCTTATAAATCCTGTATGGAGCCAACTTTGCGTTGATGGTTCCATGGTTCGAGTTTGAGTGTTTTGGAAAACTTTGAAGATGGAGTTAGTATAGGTATTATTTGCTTAGCTCTTCTATGGCATATTCTTATTATCAAGTATTTGTACTACATTCTTGCTGTAGGTAGAAATGTATATTTTACAAAGTCAAACGAAACTATGGCTTTTACTGAGGCGCTTAGCTCGCGGTGTCCGACCTTAGGCTTGCAACCTTTCAGCGCTTTTGTCTGCCTCTCTTCAGTCTCAACTCAAAAGCTCGTCTTTGAAGTGTCTGATAGCTAACAGAATACATACGTAATCAGCTTGATACCTTATTAAACGCAATTGCACCTTTCAGTTTCAAAATTATAATAATTTCAAACAAACACAAAGGAATGCGAAGCCCTTAATTTTCTGTTCATAATCTGGCAAACGTACAATTTGATGTTATGATAATATTATAAGTACAAATATGCTTCCAGTTTTACGTAAATAGGTTTGTACTTCGGCTCACGTCCAAGACAGTACTTGTTGCAAAACACAGAATATTTAGTAGTTTTGATACCAGTATTGTTAAGTACTGAAGCTCTTGTATAGTTCTTAGATCCGATTATAAAAAAAAAGGTTTTATTCTACAGTTGGTAGACAGATACACTCGTAATATTAATTTGAGCTTCAGATTTCACTCAGTTCTCAAAAGCTCGTTCCATCAAAGCAGGCTCCTTGTCTTATCTCCCACTGGTGCGAGGTTCAAGTTAATAGCATTTCCTATTCACAAAATGAAGGTAAAACCTAGTTTTAAAATAAAAAGTTTTCATGATATTATACCTTCATTTACAAAATAATTATTTTAGGCACTATGTAACTAAATGAACCGAATCCCAATACACCAAACAAAGACCTCAATAATCTGTTTACGCAAGGTCTATCTAATTAATCCGAGTTCTTAACTTACTTGGCATTATACTGAAAATGATACCGTCTGGCGACCTAAGTGGATTAACCGCGTATACACGCAAAGTACTCCCTTATCCTGATCAAAGCTGACCGCGAGATTGCATTAAGTCGCGCCGTAGGAAGCTGCATCTCGCATGTCGCCACAATAAAGAAACTACACGAGAAAATAAAATATTTTAACTACACCCATCTACTTACTACTCATGTGAAATTACTTTTCTCTTTGAGTATATTTTTCCTTCTGGATAATGCACTTAACGCTCGGCTAAGAGAGTAGCACCTCTTTACTTACTCAGCACGTCCCTAAAATATTTTACTTTTGTATGAATTATGTAAAGCCTTGCGTTATGTACGCCTTTAAGATGAACTTTTACTTAGGAAGGATACGTGACCACTGAAATTTAATACCGCACGCCGTTTAGAATGAATAAAACATAGGCTGTATCTTTAGTGCGGTTTGAAAATGATAAGTGGAAGTTTAATTAGTTTTTTGAAGTAATTTAAACTCAAATGTAGTTGTAATAATGAAATGTAATATTTGATTAATAAAACGTTTATTTGAGAAAATACGAACATTATTATTAACTCTGTTAATTAAAATGCTGCAAACGAAATGGAGAAGATAATTTAACCAAATATTCATTAACAAAGTTTGGGATATGAAACATGTATTGTAGCTTAGTTGGCTACTCACGTAAGTACCAGCCCACCATTTTAATTCACTTACCTGAACCACCCAATTCCAGGGCCGCTTTACGACTTCACGCCCGCCTTGTTAGTGCTACAATATATTCAATTGTCTTGCCGTATTCCGACCGGCTTCCACTCACTTTAATGTGTTTACTTATTTTCATTAATTCCATTCCACCAAAAAGTTACCAGCCATAAAATGTAAGCAATTTAACGAAGAGTGAATTAACCTTCGAGATCGTAAATTGTTGGTTTTGTTTAATGTCAATAGATGGTCTTTCATTTACGCAAACAAAGGAACGTCTGCCAAGTAACTTTGCTGCGTAACTTGTAAAGGGGTCTTGGAAAGTTATTGACAGTCTGTTCTCGTAAAATTATTTGTTCTGCTTGAAAAATGATAGTGTTTTGGAGGGCAAAGCGGAGTGTTTGAGCCGAGAGCCATCGATCAAGTAGGGTGCACCGCCCTTTGTTTAATGGAGCTTATACTGTGATCTCGCTGATAGCATAATTTTGTTTATGTCAAGATTTGGCCATCAATTTTGTTTTTAGATAAAAATGAGTATTCATTAGGATGGATACGTTTATTTAATAAATATTTAAATAAGCTTCTGTCAACATTTTTTGGGCTGACTTGTGCTATGGGTGCCTTGAAAATTATTTTTATTAAAGTGAATAGCATTAAAATACTGATAGTGATGTATTCTTAAATCAAAATTTTTGATTTGGAAATTACATCTCAACTTTACATCATGCTTACGTCATAGGTTTATTAAAATGTGTAGCTACTTATTTGTTTGTAATTTGTCAAAGCGGCTGTCGCTGTCTTCACTTGTTAAAACTGACGATGTTCACGAAAAGCGTTTCAGCAAAAAATGCAAATTCTTGGCAAATAACGTGAACACAAAGTGAAGTGGTTCCCTATCAACGAGTGATACATCTGAGTGCAATGTGCGATACATATCTTACATCATTGCTATGAAGATCTAAAGAGGTTTTGGTACTTATCAATTTTGATTGCAGTAGAAATTTAACACAGACATAGAATTCAGTGCTACAGTCACTTAAGATCGCGAAGTTTTATAAATATTTTAGTCATAGTGATCTCAATACACAATAAGTAAATACATAAATTACAGGTATGCTTATTAAGTGTGACAGTGCGTGAATGTTCAAAGATGCGGTTTAGGACACGGCGACATATTTGAAACTCTGCCACGAGCTATTCTCGTCCTCAGTCGCGCGTAAACACCGACACGCAGACGATATTATTATATCGTGCATTAATAATATACCGGTCAATTATAATCTTTTCTGTATCTAAAGACATGCTTCAAGATTAAATGGTTGAGATATAGAAAACAGTTGCGCTGTTAAAAAGTCGGATGCCAATGTCGATTTAAACCGGCTCAGTTGTGCGCTCGCCGAATTTCTATAGCTTCTCTCAGAGATGTAACTTCGAACGTAACTCCCGCAAACTTTCTTAAGGGCTTTATACTAGCTTCGACGTTTCAAAGAAGATCGCTAACCAGCACAATAAAAACATTTCTCTGTGAATTCAATAATGGGGCTACGCGAACAAAAGTTGTATATTTCTTTCCAATACGCTATTCTGGAGTAACTGCATAGGTTTTTGATACCGAATATATAAATCTTTGAAAGCTCTTTGATGAAACTTTTCTAGTTTGAGTAATCTGAGTAAATCATTATTTGGATAAAATATTTATTCTTTGATGATACGTGATACGTGAAAACTTAAAAATATGACCCAGATAACTATTTAAAATATAAAACACCAATCACACAAAGAAGAACATTGATCAACTTTAGGAAAGAGGAAAAACATTTTCAGTGGAATTTTCTTCGTTTATCTCATACATGAGTCACGAGTACCACGGACATAAGTAATATGGTCCATATTTTTGAGAAGATATGTAAGTAAGTCAGCAACATGGCATCGGCATCGCGACAATGTGCTGGACCTGTGGCGCTTCGATGTAAGATGTGACGGGTTCGCGCCAAGCCGCACGCGCAGTCCACGCCTCGCCTCGACCAATATAAACGTCGATCGAAATTAAAACATAACGTGAAAGTATGCGCGGGACTTTATCTTATTACAGATGTGTTCCGGACATCTGAATTTGCGCATTTCGTTATAGTGACCTCGTGGAGTGAGTGCACTTCATGTGGACATGTGACGTGAAACTGTGATTTCCTTGTTCTCTGTGATAATACTGTGATAGAAAAGTATTTTGTGATACGCTTATGGTAACGTAGCAAAACAACCATTGGCAACTCGCGCGTGGGAATATTTATTTGTTCCGGTAATCTTAGGAAGTTTTTCAATGAAAAACAATTGAATGCGATAAAAATAGCCGCAAATATATGAATTACGATTAGCAAATAGTGTGTCTAATACAAATTCCTACTCATAGTTCAAATGTGGATGAAGAAAAATATTTCTCCCACAAAAACATTAAGTTTTTTACGCTGTGGTGGTAACTTTAGACATAATCCATAGTATCAGAACAAGGCCAACCTATGACAAACAAAAAGTAACCAACAACCTTTATAAGATACTCAGAACTTCTGACAAATACTTTTTGAATAAGCTTTGGGAACAAATGATATTATTTGTTACATGGTAGACTGACCTAGCCAGTCTGTTTTGTTATAACACCAGTGTTACATAAATTCTCCCTTTTTATGTACCTACACAACAATAATTTATACCATATATCACATTACCACAATTATTTAAGGCAGATTACATAAACCCAAACGTTTGGTTCAACAATTTATAAATAAAAATATATGTCATATTGGATGACTAACTTTTCCTTTTCAAAAGCAATAAAAATACGTGTATTCGGTCATGTTTCTCTGAACACAAAGGCATATGAAAATTGCCTCAATTTTTCGCAGTGCAAAACAATAGTCGGAAAATGCTTGCCAATTTATTAACCGGAATATAACTTGTGATTGAAAATCTTTAAAGTGAACGATTGAACATCGTTGTATACAGTTTTATAGTCGTTTATGACTAGTTTTGTTTTTATTTTGAGTAATTTTGATTTTTCCTCCTAACGTCTCCATCGAAGAAAAGTTCGAGGAAAATTGACTCAGATGTCCTAAAAAGATGTGCTTGCCATAAGTGATAGGCATAGTCTCATTGTTGTCTACCAACTACAAAACTAGAGAACGATGTCATAATTTTTAAAAATAAGTTCTATATTTTATTTCAATTATTACTTTTATCTATTACTTTGATCAATTTTAATCATGTCTAATGCATAGTAATTTAAGTTATTCCCAAAATTATCAGTTAAGTTTGACAGGCAATTTACTCTATGGTAATGATATTGCTTTCATTAATGTAATCAGGCTTTATAGCCTGGGCTCTCCGTATATCGTGGCTGTGTACTATAGATAATTTATTAAGTTTAGAGCTTAGTCCAACCACACAATATCATATGAAACAATAGACTGTAATGTGCGCTGTAGGTAAAATAGTAGTGTTTTGTTTTGGAACCTCCAAATGCTGCGTCTAAAACATGAAACTAATCGACTATTGTTGTTTATAGCATTTTTTTGGCATGTAAGAACAATCCTTTTTCAATACAAGGAGTTCTAAGCATGACGGACGTGTATTAGTTCTTTGTTTGTCTGAATCTTGTAGATAAATGATTAGTAAATATCATTAGCTGAGACTTGATATTATTGGGTTACCAATTACTAATAGTGTGATTAAACATTACAATTGTGCCAGATTATACAAAGTAAATTAGTTGGTTTATGTCCTCATTCTACGTACCATATTTCATTCAATATATTTTTGTAGAAGGTTAGGTTTAGTACTTTAGTTCAATATTTTTAAATGTAGTAACCATTTTCCATTTGAAACACGTTTTCTAGGTCAAATTAGAAAATGCCGCTGCCAAAATTCCAGTGGTTTTTTTATACAAAGTGTGAGAAGTGGAATTCGTTATAAGCTATAACTCAAAAATAACCCGTCAATGCTTAACCCGTTTATTGTGGAAGTCCCACTTTCTAGTGAAAATATTTGTGTAAGTCCAGCAAGATGTTGATGAAAACATACCACATTGAGATGCTAAACCACGCTAACTCAACGCTTGGCGCGGTTGGTCCACGGATGGGAGACGAATTCTGTCATAATGAGTTCCTCTATGTTTCGGAAGGCTTGTTAAATTAAAAGGCCACCGCTGCCATTTGTTTACTATCTTTGATAGTCGTTACTTGTAGTTGGAAGCCAGAAAGTCTGCCAACCAGTCTTGCCAAGGGGTGTTTGGGTTGCTACAGTCACAGGGTTGATTAGGTCAGACAAGCAGTCGCAGCTGCATCCTGATTAGACTAGAAGCTGACCCCAATATAATTTGGTTAAACAATCCCAATTATGTTGATCATGCAGATGATGATTACTGATTAGCTGCAAAAATATAGGTGAAAATGCAAATTCGATGATGTGAAAACATTAAGTAGGTACTATCAGAATAACGTTTTTATTTCATACAGCTGTCATTAACTAAAAGTATTTCAGTGATTGTTGCCAAAATACTCTTTTTTATTATCTACGAGCTAATTTGAACCCTAGTCAACGACCTTTCAACAAACAATCATGACTTTATACTTAACCTTTTTTTCACAAATTAAATCCAAAGGTTATGTCTACAGTGATGGATTTGCTTTGTGGCGGTACAAAAATAGACGTTAAATTACTTGGTGTTTATTTTGTTTATAAATGTCCTTATATTTTGGTACTTCATGAATAGAATTACATGTGCAGAATACATACTGCGCTATAGGAACGTTTTGGTTGTGCCAAACAAAACATGTACGTTTAGATGTCTGCCAAGCATGACCAGGCACCCTTCGAGTTGTTCATCGTAGCTGTCTGTTAGATAGCCATGTGTTATCATGTTTTATTGCGTTATTAAGAAGGAATTAAGAAAGAAGTACCACTAGTAGCCGTCAATTGTTATTTTCTTGATAAGCTGCTGGGTAGATGAGCACTTGTCTTGCTGGCTTGCCAATTTTGGCGATTGGTTTGATAGTTCAGTATTAACTTAAATTAGGAGGTAAAACGTAGCTGGACTTTACATGAAAATTATTTTTGCCCGGAGATAAAAAATCCAAATAATTTCTATTAGAATAGGTTTAAATAATATTATACCTAAGTAACACTAACTAAATAAGTACTTGTTACATATTTAACAAAAACACTGTGACCATGTTTATCCAGTGTAGGTAAATGTAATCAAAGTAACAATAGTTTGCTTACCTACTGTCGAGCTTGCGTCTCGTTTCATTTCGAAACGACCCCTCTAGGGGAATACTTAATATGTTTTGGGACCTATTTCTCATTTCAAATTTCCTGTAATCAAAGAAGGGTACATTTTATTATTAAATAAACATAATTCTATGAATATTAATGTTGAATTGGTATCTTAGACGAGAGTACAGTATTATTTATGTTTATGATGAATATTTTTACTTTATAAAATATCAGGAGATATTATATTTTGGCAATAAAGACTCCGAAGATTAGGTTTCAACAAACATTCGGTCACCTATGGTGCAAAAGTTAACGGAAATGCAAGATAAGTAATTCAATTTATGGCAATTGCTGAAAGCAAAATAAAAAAAAAATCATCAGTAGCCACAAACTCTGAAATTAATTTACAACTTTTATTTACTCTAGATAAAATAACTCCTTTATACGCATTATTAGGTAAAAAGAAATGTGTAATAATTTTGTTACAACGTTGTTTTGCTTCAGAATAAGTTACCACAAAATACTTTTCTTCTATCAGTTCTTCAATGCAATGCAAATAACCAAAATACATCGCAGTTTAAAACAGCGACATCTAGACTTGAGTGCCAACACTTCGTGCCTTGTATAGAAACCGAAGGACTATGTTGCCAATCGCAGAGACAGACGAGAGCGCTACCGCGCTGACATCGATGAACGCACGCCACCGGCGAACTCGCGACCGCGTCGTCACGGCTGAAATGCGCGCCGTGCGACGCCGTCGAGGTTGGACCGTAGTCGGCTCGGAAACTAGGTAAGTGCGAGCTCCGCCACTAGATGACGCTGTTACCAATTTTCACTTCAAAGAAATGTTGCAAAACATTTTCATTGGACGGCTTTTTTGTACAGTAGGTACAATTCAATTATAAAATGAAAATGAAAAGAATAAAGGTTTTAAAATAAAATAGATCTGTATTAAAATTAAGCCCGCAAGCTAACAATTTAATTAACTTTCATTTGTTTATAAATAAAACTACCTTATTATAAAGCGGGACGTGAGATAAATACATCGTTTTTAGGGTTCCGTAGCCAAAATGGCAAAAACGGAACCCTTATAGTTTCGTCATGTCCGTCTGTCCGTCTGTCCGTCTGTCCGTCTGTCACAGCCGATTTACTCGGAAACTATAAGTACTACAGTGATGAAATTTGATGGGAATATGTGTTGTATGAACCGCTACAAAAATATGACACTAAATAGTAAAAAAAAGAATTGGGGGTGGGGCCCCCCATACATGTAACTGAGGGATGAAATTTTTTTTTTCGATGTACATACCCGTGTGGGGTATCAATGGAAAGGTCTTTTAAAATGATATAAAGTTTTCTAAAAAACATTTTTCTTAAAGTGAACGGTTTTTGAGATATCAGCTCTCAAAGTCGTAAAAAGTATGTCCCCCCCCCTCTATTTTTATAACTACGGGGTATAAAATTCTAAAAAAAATAGAGGTGATGCATGCTAATTAACTCTTTCAACGATTTTTGGTTTGATCAAAGTATCTCTTATAGTTTTTGAGATAGGTTGATTTAACTGTAATTTACGGAACCCTTCGTGCACGAGTCCGACTCGCACTTGGCCGGTTTTCTTTATCAACGTCGGACTTATCTGGAGGCAACTTTTGGTACTGCCGTAATTGGCAATTAGTTGGGCCCGTGGGCCATGTTGAGCACACTACACGGTTTCATCTGCTAAATGTTTATTTGTAAAAGTTTTATATCGTGTAAATAAGTTTTCTTGAATCTTACAATGTTAAAATAGGCTTTGTTCAATTCTGTTTCCATTTCTTCTTTTGTTTCAGTGTTACCTTTTTGGAAATTTATTTTAATAGAATTCGGTAGCGGTTTCATATTATTGTTATGCAAAATCAATATTCGACTGTCATAAATAAGAGGTGCCCGAATTCTGTCTGGAATACTTTTTTAGGTTTTCAACCTTTTTGCGTTCCCACCTGCTTGTTCGTTATCTTCAGTGTTTGCTATAGTATTCTTGAGTCATGCTGGGTTGAACGTAATTTGTTCTAAGGGCAATGTATAGCTTGTGCAAAGATAATGCAGGCTAATACCTTAAGGTGAACGACCTCATGTTTGTAACATCTAGGTATCTTCATAATTTTCATAGAAAATACTTACTGCTCTGAGCTTTAGAGGTATTACTGGGAAATAGCCGAGGATTTTACGATTTAATTCAACGTTATTTTAAGGTTGTTAAAACATAAAATATATTTCAATGTGCTCAGATTACTAAGAAAATTAAATAATTATACAATATTCTTGGTATAAAATTAAATACTGTAGGTAAATGAAAATTGTAAGTAAAAACTTTTACTAAATAAATTATAACAGTTGATAGAATTCTATCAAAAAGAAAACAAAGGCCAAGTTATTACACGCATTGCTTCACATAATTTCCAAGGATTTGGAAAAGATTTCCAAGACATAAAGCCCTTCTCTGACAAACAAATATGTTTATATTATAAAACAAAAGGTAGGATGTTTATTTTTTTTTCTTACCAAAGCAAACACTATAATGCCACTATTATTATATTTAACCGATGTTTCAAAAGCAAACAGTGTCGTATTCATTCATTCAAATCGTTATTCTCCTAGTTCACCACATTTACCTTTCCCAGAATGAATACCAAGCAAATGAATTGAAAACTAAATGAAGTAAAATAAAATTGCAAGTACAGGGAAACCTGGCCAAACCTGAAAGGCTATCTATCTACAGAAATAAAAAGAATCGAAAACCACTTGGGATTGGAATTGAATAGATTTCGAAAGACGTTTTGTTGAAACTTTTAAAAGTAAAGTAAATCCTGCGGGAAATTCAATGTTTGAACTTCAAACCTGAAGACCTTTTCGAAGATAAACTGCATTTTACCTGGTATATGATGATTGAATACTTTACTACTTTATAGTCAGTAGCACTCTCTTTGGTAGGTGCGTTCACTCGGAACTTCGGTATTACATTATACTAATCGTAAAATGAAAATATTCTATTAAGCATGACTTTTACAACACGAGAGATGTCAAATTATAACACCGCTCTAAACATAAGTGATTAAACTTATTAATTAGCAAAGATTAAAATGGCCCTTTTGGTAAACTGTTAAAACTTTACAAAATAAATTGGAACTCGAAAACTCGTTGGACTTTTTAAAATATAATTCAATAAGGCAGATGACCCTCGAGAGAAATTTAATGGCGCCTTTGGGGTACCATTACTTGATATAAAATTGGACTTCGAAGAGCATTTTTCTTATTATCTTTTTTGAAAATATATTTTATGACAAATAGGGGATAAAGATATGAATATAAACACCATTTCTTAGGTAATCTTAACATTTTCTTTTTGTATAATTTTCAAGAAAAAAATATTAAGGGGTGATAACTGAAAATGGGAACATCTAATATCGAACTGGGGAACTTTTCGTTTTGACATAAACCATAGCAGGAGGTAGATTGCGATATAAATTACGCTCTCGGAAAATTCGTAAGAAGAAAATTTATGTCTATAACATCTTTGCAAGGATAGCCCTTCGTGTCAACAAAGGGGCAAAGGATAATATCAAACTGATCAACCAACTGATGAAGAAATATCCAATTAAATCTCTTGTCAAATGATTTGATTGACTTTTGTTATCAATTCCAATTTATATGTCAAGAGAGTAACCATTTCACGGCTGTTCGATTTCGAATATCGTACATTTTCAAAATAAAATAAAAAACATTTTATTATTGTTAAAAGTAGCAAAAAATGGATTGTACCTATTCTTTATATTCACCATTTTCGATTTAAATCGATATTATGAAAATGTGAAAACATAGTGTTTCGTCATTTCATTACCTAAACGTGTTCCTGAAACAATAGGGTATTTTAATTAGAAAGACGATTGTCTAACTAGGCGAGAGGTCTCTCATTAAAATGTTCCAATTATGGTAATCTATTAAAAGCGCCTGTTCAGCTCAAAGACCAAGTTAGCCATTTAGTATGTAAACACCACCAAAGCTAACTTTCAAGTTTTACCTACCTTTATAAAAGTAAGCTTCCTGTGTTTTATTTATTAATTTTTCTTTGTCTTGTATGTTTCTTAGCTTTATTTTAATATCCTTTAAGTTATTAAACCGCGCTTTGTAAGACCAGCCAAGCGCAAATATAATTTATATTTCAGAAAATTTACAATCCCGTCTGTGCAATTAATTATGCATTTGTGGCTAAACAAATAGCATTAATCATGTTTAATTTCATCACTAGTACTAATCATTCTCTTTCAACCGCAGATTAAGCGTGATGTTCAAAGCTCTTGCAATGCATAAATATAAAGAGCAAAATACATAGACTCGTCTGAAATTACGTACCGATCAATGTTAATTTACGTCCTCTGAAATGGAATGACTAAATAAATATTATTATGTAAATTGTAGTGCACTGCTGAATATATCCGCTAGCGAAAATATGAACAGCAGCAAATAATGTCCCCAAACAGCGAGCTTCCAAATTAAACCGCATATTTTCATTACAAAATGGCGTAAGTTATGGTGAGAGTGGATTATTCACAGTATAATTTTTTCACCCGGGTGTGATTGCAGGAGTTTTTCGTTACCCTCTTTAAATATTTCTGAGACAATCTGAGGAAGAAGCACGCTGGGTTTTGAAGGCCTCTTTATATCTCATTTGAAACTTTTAGGGGCTTGTTTTGTACGATTGTACATTTTGCAAACCGTATTATAAAATTTACTTCGGTTCATATTTATTTACGCGAAGGAAG
The DNA here is from genome assembly GCF_030705265.1 of Helicoverpa armigera. NCBI lineage: Eukaryota > Metazoa > Arthropoda > Insecta > Lepidoptera > Noctuidae > Helicoverpa > Helicoverpa armigera. The sequence goes on along the minus strand of NC_087123.1, from coordinate 5,461,423 downwards.
TAGGTAAATACACTCTTTTGCAAAAAAAACGGGCACCTATGCGAAATCTTAGTTTTAAGGACTTTACGTGTATTTCAAAGGGTTTTAATGATTGTAGTATGATTCTAGCATCAAAAGGGTTAGCCAAGCTTGCGTGAGAGTGTATTCTAAATTTGAATTTTGTACAATTGCTAAGAAATTGGTTAAACCTTGTTTTGGACTAATTGCTAGCAGAAAGTTCGTCGGTGTTTTGAAAAGTTTTCGAAGTGATTTTCAGGAAAATGATAATGCAGTTTTAATTATTGATTAATGTACTTTTTTGTTAGATCAAAACCTTTTTAAAAAACTATGCGTGTTTGATAAAATTTTCACCTGCCCTAAATGGGCTATACTGATGATTGGTGGCAATGTTAAAAGTTTCGGTATTTTAGTGTAAAGCGTTCTATTGTTTAGATAATGTACCCAAGTGTTTTAAAATATCGCTTTTTCATAAATAAACACTATTTAGAAGAGTATCAGTACCTTTGGCTGCGACAAAACCAATTTAAAGTAAGCAGTGCCGATCACAACTCGTCTCCTATCGGACATTGACATTTAAAAAATACCAAATTTTGTGATAAATGTTAAAATTAACCCCATGAAAAATTATGAGGAGGGTTAAAGTTATCTAAAAAGTCAAATTATTTCCGCGTTGAAGCTCTCGATAACTCCATAGGTATCGGGTTACTTAACGGCGATTTAGCTGAAAGGGAGTCAAGAATTCAAAATTATTGGCCAAACGTATATTTCTTAAGAAATGAGCAGATTGCCAATTATTGTTATGATTTAAGCAGGAAAGTGCTGTAGATGCCAGAAAATCTCATTGTAGGCAAGTTTATTTAATAAAATGTCCGTGGGATGAAAACACGCTATTTGAACGCTCAGACTCATAGATCTTCAGAGGTCTACGGAGTTTCCCAAGAGACGAGGTTGTTTAAAAATCATTGATTACGAGACCTTAAGACCTCGTGCCCACAGTCAAGGCGCTATTTTCTGTATTTTGTAGAATTTCAAGACTTTAAAAAATGTCAAAGTCTGATAGGAGACGAGTTGTGATCGGTACTGCTTACTTTAAATTGGTTTTGTCGCAGCTCAAAGTACTGATACTCTTCTAAATAGCGTTTAATTATGAAATAGCGATATTTTAAAACACGTGGGTACAATATCTAAACAATAGAACGCGTTACACTAAAATACCGAAACTCTTAACATTGCCATCAGTCATCAGTATAGCCCATTTGGAGCAGGTGAAAATTTTATCAAATACTCATAGTTTTTCAAAAATGTTTTGATCTAACAAAAAGGTACATTAATCATTAATTAAAACTGCATTATCATTTTCCTGAAAATCACTTCGAAAACTTTTCAAAACACCGACGAACTTTCTGCTAGCAATTAGTCCAAAACAAGGTTTAACCAATTTCTTAGCAATTGTACAAAATTCAAATTTAGAATACACTCTCACGCAAGCTTGGCTAACCCTTTTGATGCTAGTAACATAGTACAGTCATTAAAACCCTTTGAAATACACGTAAAGTCCTTAAAACTAAGATTTCGCATAGGTGCCCGTTTTTTTTGCAAAAGAGTTTAGTTGCCTATAAGGTTTTTTGTTATGGTAGCATGAATAGTATAAACAAGAATAAGAATAAGACGGCTAAGCATCCCTTTTAAGTAGCTAAGACAAAAATACATCTATGAAAATGATACACGTATTTTGAACGACAGTTCGTAGTATTTACGCTGTTAAAAATAATTTGGGTTGTATTCATCGCTAGTAAGTACATTGACTTTAATCATCATCATCGTCATCATTTTGCCCTTATCCCAATATTATATGGGGTCGTTGCAACATGTTTTCTCCTTTCATAAATTGGATTTTAATATTAAGTACTGCAAAAATGTATTACATACCTATGTAACATCTGTCTGACCCTTAGGGGAAAACATGCATGATATTTTTATGTTTTTGTTAAACCCTATTCAATCAACAGCTGCTAAAATTCCCTCGGATTTTATCTCATGTATATGAACAACGGTTCACTGACTTTTGTATTTTTACGCTCTAATGAAAAAACAAAATCTAAACGATATGTCTACGTATGGGTATCATTTTTTGTGCTAGGAATTTTCCGATAGGCAATAGTGTAGTCTTACAAGTGTACAAATTTTGGTCGACTCGGGATAGAACCCAAGAATTTTGACTGTCAAACTTCGACAATTGCGTGTATATTTTTAGAACAAGGTCATTCAGCAAATATAACGAGTTTACTGTTGTTCTGTACAAGAGGTATCTGTTGAATGAGATTAAAGGATTTGTTTGTTCATTCGATGGGATTTCGGGATTACAGGGGCTGCTCTTTTTATGGACTTTAAGCATATTGTTTGTATTGTGTCTATTTAGGTCAGCTCTTGACATTATGTACCTACATCGAACTTATGAAGCTTGTTGAAACTAATAAGAATCCTCTTCAAAATATACACTTTTGAATGCTCCTAGTCTAGACTTTTTATCAGCGCGTTAGCATAACTAACATCACAACTAACAATAAAGATACATTCATCCTCTTCTATTCTCTATTAAAATCTGCAGAAAACACGTCAATGGACACAGCTTCTACATATAACATCCGATTAAATTTCCTCAGTCTGGCTCACGGTTTCAACAGACTATATTACTCATCAGCCTACATATTATTCTGAAGCTGAGTCAGTGAGAGACGTTCACATTGTCATACCTGAGGCGTTTCCACGATTCGTCACCAAGCGTGGTTCAGTTCAGGTGACGGGCGATAAGCAACTGCCCCGGGCGTTTGGCACGCTGCCCTCACGGATATAGACGGAGACATAATTGCGTCGTATCGCATACCCGTTCTGACCTGGTGATATATTCATAAGAGACGCGATTAAGAAATTATGAAAATTATTTTGTGGCAAATAAAAATTATTAGGGTAAATGGGATTTTGTCAAATAAAAAAGATGTTATGGCCCTTTGCGTCTCGCAGTCTTACAAAATACATAAATAACACTTTCATTAATTTATAAAAGTTTGCTTGATGCGTTTTTAAGAATATGTACATATGTGCATTATGTATTTTACACACAATGGCCCAAAAGATTTTCAAGTCTTCAAATTTTCCAAAAACAATTCTCTAGATTTGAAGTAATTTCTATTTTTTTTCCAAAGACTACAAAGGCAGATATAGAAAATAGATTTTCGTAAAATAACAAATGTAAATCCTATGTTTGAACATTGTAGCCAGACTGTCAGCAGGGACGTTTTTGTTTATCGTCGACGTTATTAAAACGTCAATCAAAATTGTAGCCGCTTTTGTCGAATGAATGACATACATATCTATATGTGTTGAAGTGTGCTGTTAGCATATAGTTAGTTAGTACCTATTATTAAATGAATGCATAGCCCATAGGTGCATAGTAACTCTAGCTAGTTCGGAATAATCTTGGGGTATTAGCTACATCAAATTGAAATTTGAATCTGCCCTTTATGATGCTGAATCCAAACCTTGGGCTAATGGTTTAGACGTGAAGACGATACGAATGTATAACTAATCCAATCAGTTCATTTCAGAGAGTGGTCTTGAAACTTTATTGTATGCCATTATAAAATCACCGAGGTTATGTCTGAAGACAATGACACCCAGTCAACTGATCTTGTGTCTGGTATTGACATAAATGTGAATAGCTTTTGACCAAATTGTCTACATGGTTGCTGCCAAATTCCCGGTGACTCACCCTTACTGTGCAGCAGCGAACAGAAATAGGAACAATCAATACCTTAAAAAATGGACGTGCGAAAAATTGGCATTTTTGTGTGAAGAGAACCTTCAATATTGGCCAGTGCATAGAGTCCTGACAATCGCAGCGGTGAACTCCTGTCGCGATGTTGTCAAGCGTTGTCGCGCACATTCTATCCCCAAACCTGCCAGCGTCAAATTGAACTGTATTATAATTTCCTTTATTTGTACTACAAGGCAAAGTCTGTAATATAAACAAACACTGTACATTATAATAAAGCAAATATTAATTACATCGTGCTTCAGCGAACATGGTGTTCATCAACGTTAATGAGGCGGTGACTAGCTCAATTAGTAAAGAGCTAAGGCTAATTCGACAATTAGTATTAGCGTGCAGATTATTATAATAAGATATAGAAACTATTTGGCAACTAAACTATTATCTGAATGTGCGTATGCCTTGTTGGAAGCGTTAAGCGGACATATTCGATTGCCCCAGACGTGTTCGTTTTGCATGTTCCATATGCAAGTGTTAATGTATTCCCGAGGCACGATTTATTGGCGCAAGTCACCACATCATCAGTTTCGAAAATGTTGCGAAATTTCA